>NC_139939.1:44721052-44736052 GCF_963454915.1 Gymnoscopelus microlampas
GCTCTGAGTTGGCAGATTACGGCTGGCTGCAGTTCACTCAGGGGATGACAGTAATATGTGACAAAAACAGTGGGGGGCGCTCTGTTCTACATAACAGGGGGCTGTGGGCGTGTGTAACTCCATACAGCCATTAATCATGCATAGCTGTGAGTGTTAAGGACCCCTGCTGTGGCCCGATGTGCTCACCCTGCTGCTAGGTGGTCCTGTCGGCAAGCATAGGGGACCGCTGCCAGAAAAGCTTTGCCAGGGGTCTCACCTTGAATCGAACTGCCGCAATCCCCCTCTCTCTCTCTCTCTCTCTCTCTCTCTCTCTCTCTCAGACACGCACACATACACAAAGAGAAATGTTTGTAATGTTTTCTTTATTGTTGTTGCTGCTGTTATGGCCCTCTGTCAACTATAGAAAAGTGTTCATGTCAACGGTGATGTGGTGTATTATAGTCTTTTGTTTTAGTATAGGTATAGGCCAATATTTTCCAACACCCAAACCGGGACCTTTAAGTGAACACACTCGTTCATGCATGCACATTTATGTACGTGCACATTCATGCATACGTGCACATGTACGCGCACCATAGGCACTTTCATCATGATGGGGTCGGGACCATTATTTTAGAGCTTAGCACAACCTTGTGACTGCACCTTTCAACAGAACTGAACATGATAAATGTCATCTCTGTAAGTATTATTATTCTAATTGTGGTGAAAACCAGGACAATTTGGTGTGACGTTTTAGTGTTTTACAGATATTTGTCAGGACTCAAGACACCCAGCTTGAAAGTAGGACAAATTTCAGTTGACGGTCCAGGGGATTGAACCAGCAACCTTCTGGGCAAAGGCTTGCTCATCTAACCTTCCTTTCTTTCTTTCTTGATGCCGTCTTTCATTTATTTTTCCTTCGTTTGTTTCTCTCCCCCCTCTCTGTCTCATATTAACCCTCGTTCACATAATATATTTGCTTTGGCTCCAAACACTTGCCCTTCTCTCGGTAACCTGCTGCCACACAGAGATGCTGAGGTCATCAGCTCTGATGCTCTACAGTGCTTCTGGCCCTGGCCAGGGGAATAGGTCACACGCACACACACACACACACACACACACACACACACACACACACACACACACACACACACACACACACACACACATAGTCAAACACACACACACACACACACACACACACACACACACACACACACACACACACATAGTCAAACACACACACACACACACGCACACACAGTGTTTTCCTAGACTGTTTACTGGTCCCTTTATGACCCCTGTTAACAATCCACTGACATTTTAACAAGTGAAACAGGCCAGCCTCGTCTATTATGGTAATGAATCAGAAACAGCTCTGTCAAGAGTCTGCTGCCGCACATAGTGTAAGGCCTGATGACTTCACATGAATGGGCTCGTACAACTCTAATTGTGTGCAGAGTAAATAAGTGACTGGCTTGTTGTAATGTACGTATGTTGGAGGTGTAAAAAAAAAAAAGAAGAAAAGGAAATCGCTACATAAAAGTCTCATATCATGCAGAGCTATCCTTTATTGACTGTCCCTCAGCAAAGCAGTGGCAACTCCAGACTTTGGGTTTGGCCAAACATTTACGTTATTCCGTCGAAAGAATGTGCAACTGCAAACCGTAAATCATATCACAGAAACCAGATAACAAGAGTCAAAAAGCCCTGCTTAGCAGCCCCTAGTGGCTGTGCTGACCTTCACACCCAACAGGAAATTGTGGCAAAAAGGGTGGCTCGAGAGGAAATACGGTCATGGGGACAGCGAATTGTTAGGGTTCATCCTCCAAGGAGCATGAATGTGGTCAGCATGTTTCAAGGCAATTTGCTCATTAGATTTTGAGATATTTTTTCTGCAAGTGAATGTTTTGGCCTAATTGTGGTACAACAGGAAAGGCCATGAGGTCACCAAAATCAGTAGGGGTCATCCTCCGGGGAGCATGAAGGTGCATAGCAAATTTCACAGCAATCTGATCGGCATTTTTCAAGATATGTTGTTTGGGGAGCAAAGTGTTCAAATCAACTGATCGATTTAGCCATCATTAGACCCAGTAAAAACAACATAAGTCATAGTAGTAATTTTTCCTCCTGTTCTTTTCTTGTCAAACAGAATCATCTTTAGCGACTGATTGTTGCACAACCGTGTCCTGGAATTACTGACAGCATTTATCCTGTGGTATAAAATGTAGCTTCCCAATCCAATGTCAGTCTGTGAATCATAGATCTGATGAGTGAGCCATTGGAGTGTCTAATGTGTGAACACACGCCGATGTCTGGCGTGGGTTTTAATTACCCCTAATCATGTGGTACACACTCTAACCAAACTTTTCCATTACAAGCACCTCTCCTTCTCCTTTATCCTCTCTCCTCCTCTGTCTCTCTTCCCCGTCTCTCTCTCTCTCTCTCTCTCTCTCTCTCTCTCTCTCTCTCTCTCTCTCTCTCTCTCTCTCTCTCTCTCTCTCTCTCTCTCTCACTCTCGTTCACACATACACACACACACACACACACACACACACACACACAGTCATTTATCCCATGTCTCGTGCCAAACCCACACGGTGGTGAGAACCTCCCCTCCAGTAAAGGCAAGCATTCACTAAGGCATCAAGTCACCAATTAATTCATTAACACATGTCGCCTCAGGCACTAAATAGTTGCAAAACTTGGACAGACTCACTGTAGTGTAAACACCCACTGGCACACAACAAAATTAAATCTAACACACCGCACACACTCTGACTTGCTCTCTGTCTCTCTCACCCTCCCCCTCAATCTTATTGTTATTTTATTATTCTATGTATAGGAATGATGTAAGAATTCACTTTGTATACATGCAGTCCTTCTGAATGGAGTGGATAATATGAATATGTATAAGTGGATATGAATAAGAATATGTATAATGATATGTTTACAAAACAAATGTAGTTAAATCTACTTTTTTAAAGCATCTGTGTCATTTTAGATTTTTTGTGTTGGCTATTAAAAAATAGCAAATATACAAGCTCACAGCGCGTCACTTCATGCCGCGCTGCAAGCTTGTACATCTGCTATTTTTTATCTTAAATGTACTCGAAGAACTACCGGTTTAGACGGCATTTGTAGAATCGGACTCAGGTCTTAATGGGTTAAAGCTGCAGTCTGTAAGTTTCATGCATTTGTGCATGTGTGCGTGCGTGCGTGGCCTATGAGCATTTGTGCATTGGGTGCATTGGGTGACTCAGTAATAATGGCTCACTGTTTTGGTAAATTTGAAATGTTTTAAACTTTTCACACCCCAAGTGTCAAAAGTATGCTCAACTCCCATGACGGTCAGAATCGAGGCTGCCAAGAAATAAAGGAAACCAGTGCAGTGAAGACGGCTTGTACGCAGCAAGATTGTAGAACATTTTTACTGCACATGTCTAACGTTTTCAGTTCTGGCTCCAGGGAACACACATGGCAGGCAAAAAAACACAGTGTTTGGAATATTGAAGTGTACTGGTTGTCTCAGCAGAGGACAGCTAATATTGACTGCTCTCAGAAGACGCTTGTGTTAGCAAACTCTTCAGCCAACCCAATTATCCCCAGCTGCCGTCAGTGTGTGTTGTGGTTGGGGTGGTAGAACCACAAACACACACACGCACGCACGCACGCACGCACGCACGCGCACACACACACACACACACACACACACACACACACACACACACACACACACACACACACTGGTGGGGGACATAACAGGAGATACTTGTGTGTTTATGCCAATGACAAAGATATTGATTATGAAGAATTTGAGGATTATTTATAGACATAATGGCATCAGAGCAGTTGACCATGATGTACGTACATACAGGGTGATAAACTGATGGCGAGTGAGAGTTCAAACTGCAGTGAGGGTGACAGAGGGAAGTGAATACAGGCCAGAGCCCAAAGGAGTAATGCAATATTCCTTATGGCTTCCTACCAAAACCACTTCTCAAAAACAAGGTCAAGGTTCCATCTCGGCTTCACACACACATGCGCACGCATGCGTGCCGTGCGCACACACACACACAACACACGCGTGCAAAGCACACACGCCGCCTAAAAATGCAGGCTCACATCGAGAGGAACTGTGTTCCATTATGCGTTTAGCCAAAGCAATGAAACTAAACCACAGCCACAGAAATGTTCACTTTGCCCAAAGAACCACAAATTCAACAAAGGATGCAAACAGACTGTAAAATTTCAACAAAATATATATATATATATTATTCTGTCAACAGTCCAGTGCCCCACGCACCATGTTTTGTCAGAGGCTGTGCACTCAACGGTAGTCAAATCAATATTTTCCCCATTGAGATGTAATTTACAAGGTATGGAGTATTACATACTGCTACAACAGTTATAAGAAAGTAAGTCATCAGGTAGTTACATGATAGTTTTGATTTCATTTTCATTCACATCACAGCATTAATGTAATAAATCTCTCTCATACACACATACACGTATGCACACATACATAATATATATACACACATGCTGACATGTAAACGCAGGCACCCACATCCTTACTAATTATTGTTTTGTGTGTTTCTTGCCAACTACATGATAGTTTTGATTTAATTTTCATTCACGGCATAAATCTCTCTCATACACACGTACACATATGCATACATACACATACACACATGCTGCTGACATGTAAACGCAGACGACCACATACTAATTATTGTTTTGTGTGTTAAATGCCAATGCATTGAATGTAGGCTGTGCCACTAACATTATCTTCTCATATAAACCTGATATAATCTGATATAAACTTGTTTTCATTTCCTGGGTTTGCATGACCAGGTCCTTTGTTCCATTGCCATACTCTGAACCTTTAAGCTGGCTTAATCTTCGTTTTGACATTTATTTCTTCCTTCGCTGTATATGATTTATGAAATGTGTGTCTGTGCATCTATTCTTATTCATGTATGTCATTCCTTTTTTAGTAGTAGAGAGACAGGAATCTGGGAAAGAGTCGGGTAGTGACATGCAGCAAATCCGCTTCCAGGCTCGGGAATCAAACCCGGGACACGCTGTCAGGCTTCAAAGCTTACAGTATGTGGTACACGGCTTATAACCACGTGGCCATCTCAATAAACTGTTTTAAATGTGATCTACTTCTATAATTAAGAAACCCATGCAGGCCAGGTGTTTTTGTTTGTTGTTTAGAGGGGGGGGGGTGTTAGTGATTTTTATATTTCAGTTACAGTGACAGCTCATATTCACCTGGCACTCATCTATTATAATCAGACTCATGAAAACATATTGCTACTTTAATCATTGTGCAAGCTGCAGTATAGTAATGGGTTCTCAACCCATTTCCGATTCAGTGTTTGAGCAAACCTGGGATAAGAATTTAGTATCAACCACTCGCCAAGTGCCAGTAAATCATTTGTCCTTTCATTTCCACTTTCGGGATAAAATACTACATTTCACGGAATGCATGGGCAGTGGGTTGGATTAGCAGTTACAAGCGATAGTTCTATCCTGTTACCCACTAATTTTCTTGACTGTTTTGAGATACCTTGTGTATTTGTTGCAGTACGTGCCTATATGACCTGTGAGTATGTAAAAAAAAAAAAAAAACTTTCAATAAACAGAATGTTTAAAAAAACAAGTGACAGTTCTGTAAACAAGCGGCCACAGAGTTAATCCTCACAACAGCCCGTAAGTGTCCATCAACAAGTCCAGCGGAGATGTCGTTGAGCAAGATACTGAACCCATCTACTTGTTCAATAATAAGTCAGCTAAATGCCTAAATATGTGTATGATACAAAATATTGCTGTATTTGCTGTTCCATTTACAGCTATAGAGCCGCTCTACAGAGGAAAGGGTCAAGTCTGATCCATCAGTGTTGACCTTGCTGAGAGAAAAAAAGGCAAGGCGTCTTCTGGCCTTGGTGATCCATGAATAGACAAATTGCTACCCAGGTGAGTGTACGGGGCATAGTGCACCCCCCACAATCTAACTGCAGGGAATATAGCCATCAATGTGTCCTCCATATGTGTGATGAGGAGATGCAAGTACACACTTAAAAGAACAATGAGGACCACAGCAACGCCATTAGCAAAATACAAGTAGGCAACCTCACATTTCAACACGATCATCTCGCATGTGTGTGGATTGTTGACTGAGTCAATGGCCGGCAGCTGCCTAAACGACACCCAGATGCCCCACCAGACAAGGCTGCCATGGCTCTGGTAGCCCTCAGACCGAACTTTCTGCTTCTATAGCAGAAGTATTATCCCTCCTGCTGGACATGTGTGCTCACACACACATACTGTACTCACTGTATACACACACACACACACACACACACACACACACACACACACACACACACACACACACACACACACACACACACACACATGCAGATACACATGCATAGACACACATTTACTTTATGATTCCACACACTAGTAAGGAGAAGGTCTGGGCCATGTCATAATCAGTAACTTCTAACTTCTCCACTACATGTGTGTGTGTTTGTGTGCGTGCGTGCGTGCGTGCGTGCGTGCGTATGTATGTGCGCACGCGCGTGTGTGTGCGTGCTCGCGTGTGTGTGTGTGTGTGCGTGTGTGTGTGTGTGTCTATAGTAATCATTTTTGTCTCTCTGTTTCTTTGTGGCTGATTACAGCCCTTGATATACTGTAAGCTATCAGCCTTGCTTACAATATGTGCTGGCTCAGTGGCCATGTTTGAGTGTGTTTGACAGGATAGAGCAGATTTTAGATACTAAAATAGAAGTGCCGGCTGATCGTCTGGACTGTGATTGACTTATTTTTGCAGTGGTTTACAAAATGAGTCATAAACACTGATAAGAGTGCAGAGAACGAGATTCTTGCTACGGGAGAAAAGGCCATTCCCCCGTTTGAACTGCCGGCTAAAGACCTGCAGTACCCGATACACGCGTTGCTGTGTGTGTGTGTGTGTGTGTGTGTGTGTGTGTGTGTGTGTGTGTGTGTGTGTGTGTGTGTGTGTGTGTGTCTGTGTGTCTGTGTCTGTGTGTGTGTGTGTGTGTGTGTGTGTGTGTGTGTGTGTGTGTGTGTGTGTGTGTGTGTGTGTGTTCTTGTATTACAATAATGGTGAGGGCCAACAAGAACAAGAATAGTACTATTTGAGAAATAGACATGATCAGTTTGTTTTAAAGCTATGCCTGATATATTCTTAGTTGCGCGCCAGTGTCGCGCACTGAAAATGTGTGTGTGTGTGTGTGTGTGTGTGTGTGTGTGTGTGTGTGTGTGCGTGTGCGTGTGCGTGTGTGCGTGCGTGCGTGTGTGTGCAATCCGCACATACTGTGCATGCATACAGGTGTACGTGGTGCGTGTCGAGAGGGACAGGTGAGAGTTGAGAGAGGGAAGAGAAGGTGGGGGGCCGCTCACAAAGCAGTCTAAAGTGCAACACTATACTCCGCCAATCCATTTCCACTTGTTTCTGACTTTGTTTGCCATGACCAGTACCTACAATGCAGACCGCCAATGAAGCGGCCGCGGTGTCTTTGAAGATGAAGGATGCCGGTTTATAAAAGGTGCTTGGTAAGCGGCTCAATCATTAACCAGACCCTCGGCCATCTCTCTGTGTCACGCAGGTAGCGGGTGGATCTTGACAGCTAGTGGTGCGGAGCTGAGGAGGGGTCCTACGTGGAATATCTCTGAAGTGACTTAAGTTATATGGCCGTCAAAAAATGAAAACAAATAAAAACAACAGCAACACACACACACACACACACACACAATCTAATTTTTCCTCCAAGCGAGTGTAGAGCATTTGAGCAAAATGATTTGAGTGGTAATACATCAATCATGTCGGCCTGAACCGCTGGCGTGGCGGTCCAGGCACCTAGGCTCGGTGTATAGCCTGACAGCGTGTTGCGGGTTTGAGTCCGGATCCCGACGGCCTTTGCTGCATGTCACTCCCCATCTCTCTCTCCCCATTTCCTGTCAGCCTATACTGTCCTGTCAATAAAGGCATAAAAGCCCAAAAATAAATATTAAAAAATAAATAAATCAATCATGTCAAGTCTACTCCCTCATATGTTTTGTCTCAGAAAATCAAGAGCAGCACCTGGCAACATTCTGGAACATTATGCACATTCTAGAGCTGTGCAAGTATACATGTATACATTTTGATGTGATTTGGTGAGACATATTTGAATTATCCACATGATGTTTAGGAAAGACTGAAGGATGGATGGATGGATGCATGAATGGATGGATGGATGGATGGAGATCGCTTTTATAACTGAACAGAGTTGAGTGATGCTGATGTAGCAGAGTGGCTCAGAGCCTCTGCCTGAAGACCAAAAGCCTATATAATATCTCCGCCTGCCAAAGAGATTCCCCTTTAGGCTATAGTGTTTAAGATGTCTGACTTTAGTGACCCTTCCCACGCGGGAGACCTGGGTTGAGGTTGACACCGGCCCACAGTCGGGTGGGTTGGAATGGACCAAGAGACTCTCGAGAATCTCTAACAAGTCACTGACGTAAACCTATATCTGTGACCGTGCCTGCCAACACAATACTTGTAATTCTGGTACTGGATTTACTTAAGGAAAAAGACCTGTGCATTAGCCTGTACATTCCCATTTACTCACTGCCCCAATAATATGCGCTTGGAAAAAGAGAAGCCTGCAGTCGTTAAATCACTCCGCTGGCTCACAGACCATGGAAATGTCACTCTAATCTGTTCTTTATTTCTCTACTAGCACAGTTTATCATCATAACTCACTTCAAGGCTCTCAATTATTAACTCTCAATAATTAGAGAGATGCTTTTGTCGACTCTCTCTACATTTCCCCTCTCCCTCTCTAATGTCGCTACATCTGTCAGTGTCATTCCCTTCCTTCTGCATGTCTTCAAGCTGTCTCTATGATATGCCTGAATTATTCAAAACCCTTCCTCTTCCTAACATAGATGTGAAGGAACCTGGTAGTGGGTTATATATTTGCTAAAAAAAGAAAAAAGGAAAGAAAAAAGTCAGGCAGTGGAAAAGCCTTTGCATTTCATTTATGTTAAAAGCATGTGTTGAATTTGCCTGCAGACAGTGGATTCTCTCCAGCCTTTTCTCACCGCTGATTAGCTGAGACGATGACACCTTCACTTAGCTAAAGTGTCAATCTGAGCTGAGTGGGAGATCTGAGGATGAGCATCACCTATAAAAAAACTGAGAGACTTACACGAGCATTCTCAGACGCCAAATATGCATCCTTGCTCTCCAAAGTGTTTAAGCAGCTTGATTCGGCTCTCGTCTCTTTTGAATTGACGTTGAGATAACTATACCTATACGCTGCTGGCCACTGAACTCATTGCTTTAGAAGCTCTCATGTGCTGTGGCCTATAGGGGGAATCAATATCCCAAATGGATTGGAATACACACTCAGGATCACATGAAGGTCTTTTGAGATCCGGATGGAAGTAATCAGCAGAGTGCACTTCAAGAAAGAAAGACCTGCAGTGTTTGACCCCCTCCCTCGTTTTGGTGGGATCGAACACTCATATCCCTGTATTCAACAGCTTGCGTCAGTTCTAACCTATATGCGTGCCAAGTTATTTATTGTTCACAGAAATGCACCACATTTCCTGCTAACTGCATCCTTATGGGGATGTAGTCCAGTGGCGTTCCAAGTGCGGTCACTTTGGGCAGGTTGCAACACAAAGTTTTAAGATCTGGATGTGTGTACACACAGAGCTACACACAGAGAGGTGTACACAGAGATGTGTGAGGTAGTGCTTTCTTCTCCTATTTGAGAGGCAGCAATTGCTTTAACAAGCAGACCCGCAGCACTTTCTAATTTCCATGATCAATCTAAGCACTGCATGCACGCATTCACACACACACGCGCACACACGCGCACACACACACACCTATTTCCATAGACCATAGACTGTGTGTGATAGTGCGGGTGCAGTGTGCAGAAAAACAGCCCTGAGGAATGTGTTACTAAAGGGCCTGCCTCGCTGACAACATGATGGATGCAGTGAGTGACGGCCCTTTGTGACTCCAGTGTGAGACATATTATACATGTATTACACTGTTAAAAATAAAGTGTCAAGGGCATTTGCTGATGCTAACAATTCCTTCCTATCACGAGAGAGCCTTCTTGCTTTTCCAGCACAGTACAGTATATTTTTATTATTCCTATAGAAACTAAAGAGAGACTCTTTGCTGTGTGTGTGTGTGTGTGTGTGTGTGTGTGTGTGTGTGTGTGTGTGTGTGTGTGTGTGTGTGTGTGTGTGTGTGTGTGTGTGTGTGTGTGTGTGTGTGTGTGTGTGTGTGTGTGTGTGTGTGTGTGTGTGTGTGTGTGTGTGTCAGAGAGTGTGTGATGGGCAGTTGTTTGGACTTTAAGCCAAACAGGTTACAGCGAAAGATTTAGTCTCAGAATGTGTCAAACACTAAATATGGTTTGAAATTGTGCTGTTTTTCCTGGCTGTGATTTATTTATCAATCCATTTGCCTGTCATACATGAACATTGTGGGAACATAAATGTGTCGTATCTTGACCGTGTAATGTATGCAATCAAGAATTTCAGTCTTATTGTCTGCCTAGTGTTGAAATCATAAATGTAAAAATGAAATGGACATTGGATAAAGGACTGCTTCATAAAGATGAACAACAGTGGCTGGACAAGACTACATAATGTCATATATATTTGACAGAGCAGGGAAATGTTTTCGTGTGAAAGAGACAAAGGCAGGAGTATCTCAGCCACTGCTTAATTTCTTGTTTTCTATAAGACATAATGACCTTCCACCCGAGAGCGTTCTCCGGCAACAGATGCTATAGTCATTCAGTATGTAGACCTTTCCACGAGGCATGTGTGTTGATCTAACAGTGTGTTCACCTCTGCCACCGAGAATGTCTCTGAGCTTTAGAAATGGACAAAACCAGCAAACAAAAACCTTTTAAACACCTGCCATGTGTCTAAATACCTGACATGTGCCACGGGTGACTGTCAAACAATATAGAGCCTCTTTCCCTGCAGGCCTCTTGCGGAATGGAAAATACAGACAGGGGGATTTGAATTGGTTTGTCATACTGCAGCTCAACTGTGTCTGCCCGTGATTATATGGAACTCTTGAAATGTTACTTTCAATCTCTTTCATCATCACCATCCTCATCCTCTTCTTCCTCCCTCGACTCCTATACTCCTCAACATCACCAGCAGCACCTCCGCCATCATAGATTATTCAAATTGATCTGATCTGATCCTCAGTTGTTGTGAGATGACTCATGATTCAGAGAAATTATGACGACAGCTGCACAAAAAGAAGAATACTAGGCCTACTACTGTATAGTTCAAACCTTTTCATGTCAAGGACCCCCAAAATGATATGTATTTGGTTGTGGACCCCCATCTCAAATATTTTGTTCCAGGGACCCCCAGAAGCAAAGATTTGAGTTACAAATGTTCGTTTTAAAAATATATATATTCAAAGGTTTGCACAAATGTTCAAGGTTTTTCAAAAATATCAGATCTACAAGCTCATACTGCGGCACTCTAGCCAAAGTATAAAAGGTTAAAATTATTGTGATGCTATATTAACACATTTTGCTGGGGACCCCCTGGAACCCTCCCAAGGACCCCTGGGGGTCCCCGGACCCCACTTTGAGAACCAATGCTGTATAGCCTAATATGGCTTGTATGATCAGTGGACCCATAACTTATACATACATTACTTCAAGATCAGTTTCAGAAATTACACAACCAGTCCAAGCCTTTAGCCGCCTTTAGCCAACCTCATGCAGTGTATGGCTTATTTTGTTGGCACCAAACTATACTTCAGAAATGATTACATTGCAGACAGTTTTCTAGGCTGGAGAAGAGCAATCTGCCCAACATCATGCATTATGATGATACAACAACACAGTTTTGGGGCTTTTGGTCATTTATTTCATTCGACTCATATCTCTTTCACACCACAAGACAAGACTACATTTCCCATCTCTGTCTCGGATCTCATATGTTTGTGTCACCTTATCTTTACTGCACCTGCCGCTTTGAAACGTAACATGTCTGGCGAGTAATCCAGGATTATATTATGTAATCTATACATCTCTGTGCCAGCCTATAATAAAAGACAACTACTGAAACTACTGTAGCTTTGATCCTTGTGCTGCTATCGTGTTCAGAAGGAGAACACACAACATCATAGAGTGTTTGTCACACATCAGCTTTTCTACACTTGATTTATTTTGGGAGAGCAAAGCATGTTTATAAAGTTATTATAATTAAAATAATCAGTGGTCCCCTTGGGGTTGTTTTGGAGTGTAAATACAAATATTGCAGTTTTTCTATATGCATTTGATATTGAGCAGTACTGAAGAATTCTGAGTGAGTGATATTTAATATTAATCCTAATAATATACGCAAATAAATAGTGACTAATGTTCCTGTCATTCTCGGTATGATTTTAGATCTAATAGCCTGCCTTTTAAAGTCATCAGAAATAATATGAATTATGATTCATATTACATCGCAGTAGGCTACAAAATAGTATTTGACTATTTTGATAAATCATTTTACCAAAAGCCCAACTGACTTTGATCTGGTAAATAATTATGTGGAGAGGACAATCTGCTTTCAATTACGACCGTGGTGGGCTTGTTACAGAGCTTTTCATATAAATTAAAGTGTATCGCTTTATTGCAGTGGTAAAGTTTAGCCATGAGAAATATTTCAGTAAATGATTAGGCTCAGTGGGCCCTTTGAGGTGGTTTAAAAGCATCTATATGAGATACGGCCTACAACGGGCTAAATGGACTTATGGCTTTTAAATTGCAAATTCATGTTGCATGCGACCTAAACAAAATAGTGAGCTTGTGGACGTAGGCTACAAGATCTTTTTCTTTTTTTTTAAAGGGGGGGTTGTTTTGTCAGTGATGTTCATCGTTTCAAAGGCCAGCAATCGTGGCCTGACTATATCCAAACGAAATTCAACAAACAATAACGTTAAAAAAATATCGATTATTTGTATTAAAATTATTTACATGAAGAAACTAGGCCTATATAATCAGAATTGTGTATTTTCACATTGCACGCAGCTTCCATTCTATTTTAGCCTGTTTGTATTTGAGGCCCGCAGGCTATTTTCAGTATGTTCGTTTCAAAATAATATTTGGATCAGCCCAAAAAATGAATTAAGCCTAATATACCCTAAATGGCAAATTTGACACTGCTGCATGCATGTCAGCATTCAAAGTTTCAAACCAAAGAACTGACTCAAAATCAGTTGTGGAAAAAGTAGGCTAGTCACATGTTTTTACTTAAGCACAGTATCAATAGTGCAATGTAGAAATACTCTGTAAGTAAAAGTCCGGAATTCAAAATGTACTTGAGTAAAAGTACAAAAGTATTGGTATCAAAATGTACCAAAAGTGGAAAGTACTCATTATGCAGCATGTCCCTTTTCAAATGGATAAAAATCTTTTGAAAATAGCAGATCTACAAGCTCACAATGCCTGCATTGCAATACATCAAAGTAGGTCTACAGCACTTGAGTAGGCTAAATGTAGTTAATGTACTTAGTTAGCCTACTTTACACCACTGAGCGAAATGGGAGATGACTATAAGTTTGGAAAGACTTACAAGCCTAACTGTTAATGTGTCCAACTGTTGTATTGTGGTTGCCTATTACCTCATCATATAGGTTAATTACTCACGTTTATTATGCATTATAGTCTGGTGTTTGTTTGTCGTATTGGCATGTCTTGTTGAAGCGTCTGTCTGTTATGTCTTATAAAAAACAATATAAATGAATATATACAACAATAAAAAAAAGTTGGATAAAAAAGTTTGTATAGACTCACCGACACATTCGTTGGCCTCCCTGGCCGTGGCCCGCTGCCACGGCCTGTCGTAGTGAAAAGGTTTGCACCTGTCGCACTCCGGCCCGGCGGTGTGGTGCTTGCACTCACACACCAGGTCTCCGTCCCTGTCCTTGACGCAGCGCGACGCGTGCCCGTTGCACTTGCACCGGCCGCCCACCTGCAGGTCCGACGCCGCGTAGAAGTACGAGTCCCGGGCCGAGTCCGAGTCGTCCTCGTTCTCGTCGCCGAACGTGTGCAGGCGGCTGAACACCACCTTGACGTCGGTGGCCGTCACCCAGTCCTGGAGCACCGGCGAGTTGTCGAAGTCGTGCGCCGAGGGCCGGCCGTCCAGCGTGCTGAAGGCGATCAGGCCGCCGGACAGCGGGTGCATGTCGGTGTGCGAGTCCGTGCAGATAGCCTCCTGCTCGTTCTGCTTGGTGATGGCGGCGCGGCTCGGCTTGTTGTACATCTTGCGGCACTGGGTCGAGTAGAACTGGAAGGGCACCCAGGTCTTGCCGTAGTCCATGGACTTGAAGATGGCCATGGACTCGGGCCGCGGCGAGCAGAACTGCAGGCTCACGTAGGTCACCTCGAACTTCTTGCCCAGCGACAGCGTCATGGTGACGTTCTGCGGGTACTGCACGAAGTTCTCCGACTGCCAGCAGGTGAGGTTGTGCGGGTTGTTGAGGTCCGTGAGGTAGGCCGGCGGGTGGTACCGCCGCGGGTCCGAGGCGTCGCACCACGCGTGGCAGCTCCTGTGCCTCTCCTTGCCCCCCTCCGCCGCGGCGTCTCCCGGCTTCTCCGTCACCACGCAGTAGCGGCTGGGCGTCGTCTTGCCGCAGGTGCTGGAGACGCGCACCTCCTTCCCGAACGCCGAGTTGACGAAGTCCGGGATGCAGCGGCGCGGGTGTCCGTGCTCGTCGTAGCACGGGTCCGGCGGAGAGGTCTGCGCGGCGAACATGCTCATGGTGCCACCGTACGACGATCCAGCGTGCGCGCCCCGGCACATCAGCACTGACATGATGGTGACCGCCACCAACTCCAAAATCCTAGGAATCATTATTCCTTAGTTGTTGTTCCTTTAAAATCCCCTGAAAAAAAGCCATGGAAAAAGAGAGTGAGAATGAAAGTTTTTGCCATATAACACGCACAAAGG
>NC_139939.1:44738552-44808552 GCF_963454915.1 Gymnoscopelus microlampas
GATGTAAGTGCATAATCGGATGAACCCTATCAACCAACAACAGGGCATGGTCAGACAAAATCATGTAAAGTGGATACCAGGTAAACATAAAACCTAAACATCATTCTAACATAAGTAGCATACTGTATATGTGAACTTGTAAACTTAACCAACAAACATCTGCATCTATAATATATCGAGTACAAAGGGCATAAGTGACATTTTCAGAATTTTACAGGAGAGCTTTTCATTGATTGTAATTGTTTCGCCTAATTAAAAACAAAATATTTCAGCAATCTATACTTTTATACAGATTAGGCTACAATTAAGTTGTTTTTTCAATTACATTTCTTTGTGTTGTTTTTAATCAAAAAATCAAATATAGGCTACAATCAAAGACAGACTCTCCTGTAAAATTCTGAAAATGTCACTTACGCCCTTTGCGCTTCAAGCCAAGCCCAAGTTGCAAGTTGTGCTTTTTTACACACACGCACACACATTTGAAATATGTATTTATGTCCACATAAACAGAAATACAAGAATGGCTTGCACAAAGGACATTAACACTGCCAGTGCAGTCAGAAAACAGCCAGGTACAAAGTGCCTAAGCATTAAGGCAGAACATTGTTACATGTTGTTACATTGTTACAATGTTGGCATACTTGTCAAACACAGCAGACATCAATCATGGGTAAAGGAAACAATGCCTCCTCCAAATTGAGCGGCTTCCTATAATAGCTGATATTGAGCAGTACCTTGCTAACTGTTGGCCCTCCTTTTGGTGAGGCCGGCCATTTGAAGGCCCCTCACTACCAACTTTGACAACTACAGATGCAAACCAAAAGTTTCACAGCCTAACTGTGAGATGGTCTGCTCCAGCTGATGATATTTTAGCACTTTGGTTAGGAAGGCTTCCTCATAAGCTGCAATCAAAAGTACAGCCGATCTCGAGAATAAACACCTCCCTATGGTTTTCATTAACAACAATGACATCAGGGGTGTTAGCTGAAATTTTAGAGAACACAGAATCATCATTACACAGGCTAAACATGCTCGGCTTCACAGTAGAACACTTATATAGCATGATGGAGGACCTGAAAATGGAAGAGATATCGTTTTTATATCAAATCCAGTATTCTGGCATGCCTTTATGTAGAGTCCCTTGTATTCCCCTGTATTTTTAAGATGTGGGACATCATTTCAGCTATTTGCTCATGACCATGATGTAGGCCTATACAGTGAGGACTCGGAGCATGGTTGCCTGGAAACCAGATGGAAAGATTAAGTTTAGATGGTAAAACCTGCAACCTTGCTTTCCGAGTAAAGACAACAATGCACTCATCTATGGCAATTTTTTGAA
The DNA here is from genome assembly GCF_963454915.1 of Gymnoscopelus microlampas. Lineage (NCBI taxonomy): Eukaryota > Metazoa > Chordata > Actinopteri > Myctophiformes > Myctophidae > Gymnoscopelus > Gymnoscopelus microlampas. The sequence goes on from NC_139939.1 coordinate 44,739,892, forward strand.
CACAGAGTGGGAGACATAATGGTCCATAGCAGGGAGACAAGCAGTTTTTCCTTGCAGTCTCAGTCTCAGTTCAGTCCAATGTTGCCTTTGCTGTTTGCTGTTGTGCCAATAGGAGGCGACCTCGGTCAGTGGAAGTTGTTGGTGTTCCGTTCCACAACACAGTCATAGTTGCTCTGACAGAGATACTGGGGTCAGATAAGTCCTCTGAGGTGACAGCCATCCCCTCAGAGGTAGACCCTACCCACTAACCCACTCCAAGGTAACTTCAGCTCAGAAGCACAGATCGTTTAAGTCCGGCCAGTGTGTGTGTGTGTGTGTGTGTGTGTGTGTGTGTGTGTGTGTGTGTGTGTGTGTGTGTGTGTGTGTGCGTGCGTGCGCGTGCGTGTATGCTTGTCCAGTGTCCACGTGCGTGCAGGTGGGCGGGACTTGGGCGGAGTTTATCACCCAGCACCATCAGTGACAGTGCTGCCACTGGAGATGATATATTACTTTCCTTGAATTGTAACGTCAGGCTTCTTCACACAAAGTCAGCGGCAGGAAAACAAGACAAGGACGAAGGCGTTAAACTTCCGTGAGAGCATGTTGAAATAACACTTGTGTTGTTTTATTATTACCATAAGACACCGCTGTCTAAAGCCGAAAGTCAGGAGGAACCAAGCTAAAGTGGCTAACTTGCTGGTTAGCTCTGTAGCTATGTGCTAGTAGCTTCCGAGGCTAAAGACATAAAGTTGTTCCTCTGGCCTAAACGAGTCAACGGCGTCTTCATTTCAAAGACTTTGCTTTGGTGTTCAACAAAATGATGCTCTTCATCCCCAAAGGAGTGACCATCACATAAAGTCAGGTAAGATGAGACTGTCTGCAGCCTAGCTCTGGTTCAGAGCGTTAGTGAGTTCCCTCTAACGCTCTGGAAGACCCCTCGCTCTGCGCATGTACAAGGAATTCCACTGTCCTGCCAGCGTTCAACTATAGTGAAAATAAACAAAACCATTTTGCTAATCACCGAAGCAAAGGCTGTTTTGTGTTGTTGAAAGTCTATTCTCGGAATGCGCAAGCCTCTCAGCACCCCACCTACTCTTTAAAATACACTTTTTGGGCAGAAAATAAAATATGTCAGCGAGACGGACATTATTTGTATTTACTCCACAGTGCCTCTACCGATCTGGGGGATTTGAACTTACCATTAACCAAAATGTAGAGGGCACTGTGGAGTAAATACGAATAATTTCAGTTTCGCTGACATATTTTATTTTCTGCCCAAAAAGTGTATTTTACAGAGTAGGTGGGGTGCTGAAAGGCTTGCGCATTCCGAGAATAGACCCTCAACAACACAAAACAGCCTTTGCTTCGGTGAGTAGCGAAATGGTTTTGTTTATTTTCACTATAGTTGAACGCTGGCAGGACAGTGGAATTCCTTGTACATGCGCAGAGCGAGGGGTCTTCCAGAGCGTTAGAGGGAACTCACTAACGCTCTGAACCAGAGCTATCTGCAGCCCAGCATGACAGCTAGCTGTACAGTAGGTGACAGGTCGGTACCGACATATTATAACTCTATGGTCGGTACCATAGAGCAGTGGTGCTCAAACCTTTTCATGTCAAGGACCCCCAAAAGTATATGTATTTGGCCGCGGACCCCCATCTAAAAACATATTTTGGGACTTTTCAAAAATAGCAGATATACATAAGGAGTGCTATGAGCTTGTAGATCTGCTAATTTTAAATAGCCAATATAAAATATGGTTAAAGTGGTTAAAATGATTAAAATGATTGTGACGCTATGATAATTGACGTTAATTCCTCCCAAGGACCCCTTGGTTCTGGTGTGCAATGCATGATAACTAACTTAACTCTGGGAGTGGGCACATCTGTTAATGGTCCATTTTGGTTCCTACTGTAACTATCAACAATTAAGCTTGGAACCCCCTCCAAGGAACCCTGGAGGTCCTCGGACGACCCCACTTAAAGAACCACTGAACTACTGTACAGTATATTCAGCCTAATGGACGAGCCAGTGGGTCGAACCCCCTCAAGGACCCCTGTGGGTCCCTGGACTCAGTGTTGACAACTATAATAGTTTTCTGTTTTTTTCTATCAGCATTCATTTATCAGACTTTCTGCTAACCAAACAAAACAAACAACTATTTGCCATAAGCCTTAGAGAATAGGTGTCTTTTCAAGGCAGCCTTAAAAGAGTCCAGTGTTGGAGCATGGCAAATGTCCATTGGGAGAGAGTTCCACTGGTTGGGGGGCTGCCACACTGAAGGCTCTGTCCCCCAAGGTCCGCTTGCTTGTTTTGGGGAATAGAGAGGAGGTCCAAGTCTGTGAACCGCAGGTTCCGTGACAGAGTGCGTTTATGGAGGAGACCTGCCCAGGTACTGAGGAGCCAGGGTGTTGCGATATTTGTAGGTGAGAAGGAGGAGTTTGTAATAGATGCAGAACTTTTAACAGGAAGCCGGTGCAGTTGTTCATGCTGGGTGGGGGTGATAGTACATGCTGATGTGTGCTGTGTGATGTATGCTGCCAAGGCTTGGTGTGGGTGAGAAGTTTGGACATACTGAAGCCTGTCCAGCCGGGTACATGATTACCTTTATGAGGCTTGCGATTCACAATTTGCTTCCCTTGTTTTAACTTTAGTTGGAGTTGAAAACTACCGCTTCAAAATCTGCACAGTCACAGGACACATCCCCCACACCACAGGGTGCATCCCCAGGCCCCATCATCCACCTAAATAATGGAGTTTGCAACGGTAAGTAACATTACAATTGTTACAATTGTTTCATAAATATGTGTTCTGTTATTGAGTGTTTATAACAATAAAGTAGAGTAACATGCTGCCACTGACTTAGCCTGGCATTGCTAGACTAATAACCCAATTTTCTTTTATAGCTCTGGCAGATTCGTCTAGTTTCCAGGCTGCCACGGACTCTCATTTGCCTCCCCACTAAAGACATAAATTAATAAATAAATAAAATAATTCTGAAATTGTATTCCAACCTATCAGCCTGTCAGACAAAGGATGGGTAAAATAGAGGTACAGTCAGGGAAGGAAACTGTTTTGAAGGAATCCATTTTGAAAAGAAGTTGTCAGTGGCTACTTTCACCATTGTACCTGCCAAGCAGATTTTTTTAATAGAAGAGGTCACCCGAACAAAAGAAAAAAACATTTTGTGTTTGTTTGTTGACCTCAACAGACAGACCTGGCACGTAAGCCAGTTCTTTAATGAGATACGCAGTAGGTAAACTGAAAGCAAAACAATGTGTATTAGGCAGAAAAGGAAATCTGAGTGTTCATTTAACTGGTAAAAAGAAAAAGGTGCAAAATGAGGTCCACAATCAAAATTTTAGCTGTGTAAGCCAGCTCAGTCGTTCACATGGAACTCGAGGCAAGTGTTACAGTCACTGTGACGTACCCTGCCAAATGGACAAAAATATGCTGTTGCGTAACACCTGAAAACCACTGGAAGCCTTGGAAGTGACGCCAAACCAATTATCTGGTGGCTTCTCATTGGTTTCTTACTACTGGTTGCCATGGCTTCCTTTTCAAACTGGCCTCGAGGGCGTGATGGAAATGTTGCTTGATTGACTTGACATGTTCCAGCCTTCATGCCATTGATTGGCTGTCAATGCTTTAAAATGGCCAGTAAGCGTATCAGATTTTGTATGAGATATTCGTTAAAATGATTCAGCTGTGTTTGAGCCCACTTGATGTCTGGAATAAACAGTAAACACTTCTAGAACCACACAGTTGCTGTCCAGATGTACTGATGCACTGCATACCCCGCCGATGACTTGTGCCCTTTCACAGAGGCAGAATCAGCCGTTTACATTTTATGGGGGCAAGAGCTAAATTCAGTTGTGATCCATTGCTTCAGATAGCAATGGAAACCAATAGAAAAAAGCCTGTGTGGATTAAGCCTCTGCTTTGACTGCAGAAGGGGGAGGGAGGAGAAAAAGCAGGAGTAAGCCATTATGTGTCGACAGAGAGGAGGAAGGGAGAGAGAGGTGGAGGGTTATTCTATACTATACTCTTTGTAGCGAAGAGGGCAAGATGCAAGCAAAACAGGATTCTTCAGCCAGAGCTTCTGGCTATTTAGGGAAGGTAGGGGAGATGGACCTGTGTTCAAATTAACTTGCATTTAATTTGTATTATAAACCTGTGTGAGTGAGTGTGCGTGAGAGAGAGTACAGTAACAGGACTGGCGGGTATCTCCTACATAAAGTAGTACTGTATATGTATGCTACTTTATGTGTGATCATCAAGCAAAATTGATTTATAGACTGCTGTATTTGTGCTCATTGTTGTTTGCCATCAACAGTCAACATCCCCCCATTGCTCCATTTATGTCACGATTGTGTTGTTTCACTCGTCTCAATCCAGCTATATTTAGCATCTGCCTCTCATGTCTGTCCATGTTTATGTCTTGTCTCCCGTCCATGCACACGGTTTGTCCATGAGGCATGCTGCTGTGTGCGTGCGTGTTTGTGTCGTTAACATTGTGTGATAATGTGTCTCTGCACATCTGCATCATCTTCCACTGGATTATGTGTTATGTTTACTGCCTCCTGCCTTTATGTTGAAACAACCATGTTTCCATACACATTTGCATTGATGCACAAATTGTTGGAGGGACCATGGTTGATCACACTTATCTTTTTGGTTATTCTATTGATATTGATTCTCTTTTTGTGTCCATGATATACTGCATTATTTGCGTATGGATTTCACTTTTTTGTGCTTTCGGTTGTATTTTTTTTGGAAGTTCTCCTGAGTCTCTGTATTGTATTGAAAAGGCACAAGTTTGACACCAAATATGCATCATATTTCCTTCAGTGTAACTAATCAATCCTTTCATAACTCTCTTCTCATCACTCTTCTTATGCTTAACTTATACTTGTCAAATAGCGGCGAGCAGCACATTGTGGGCTTGTAGATTGGCCATTTTCAGCTTGCAACACTGTCGTATGCCAAAGTATAAATCAGGCTTTCTCCTGTCTATATGCTCAGCACTCTCACTCTCACTCTCTCTCTCTCTGTGTCCTCAGGCTCATCCAGCTCTAAAAGCCTTTATGAGTGGCTCCCTGAGCGGCGCCTGCTCTACGTTGCTCTTCCAGCCTCTGGATTTGGTCAAGACACGCCTGCAGACCGTGCAGAACAACAGGCAGCCAGGGTATGTGTGTGGGACATGCATGATCTTCAAAAACACATGTTTATCACTCTTGTCTTTATAACTAGCACCTTACCTTTTAAAACATAATTTTCTCTGGGCACACATGATGCATACTGCACATCGTGTGTGCGCGCGCGCACACACACACACACACACACACACACACACACACACACACACACACACACACACACACACACACACACACACACACACATGATGCATACTGCACATCATGTGTGCGCGCGCGTACACACACACACACACACACACACACACACACACACACACACACACACACACACACACACACACACAGACACAGACACAGACACAGACAGTGCTTGAATAAAATCTCTGGGCAGTGCCAGGCTGTGTTTATGTCCCACACAAAGCAATTAGTCACACCAGCAGCATACAAATAGTCGTGTTCACAAGCCATTACTCTGCAATTATGTTATTTAAGGACAGGCACTAGAAATAGAAATGTCAACAGCAAACAGAATTATTAAGAAATCTTGGGCTGGGAGGAATCCTTTACCTCTGAAATGAGTCTCAAGAAAAACATTGGCATATTATTGGTTAATTTGCATTATAATAAATACAGAATTCCGCATACTATGCATTTCCGCACCAGGAGGTCTATTAGACCAGAGAGAGAGAGAGAGTCATAGGACAATGACAAAGTTGCATAACAGTGCTCAACTATAACAACGGCACAAGCAACATGCTAAATCCTTAAAAATACAAGCACTCATGCGTACAAGCAATCCCTTACGCACAGATGGGGTCGCACAGAAAAACGCGATGCGGCTGCTCTTTGGAAATAACTCAGTTACTTCTGAGGATTGAGCAGCGAACCTTACGCTCAACAGACTACGCACTAGATTGACATGTTAGTCTTCCTTAATGAAAATATATAGACTAGCCTACAAGCAGCCAGTTGCCTGGGTTGGTTGACTCCCTTGGACATTTGATTTTCTTTAGTTAATATCAATGTCATAACCTTTTTAACCAAAAACTTACCCTACCTTTTTTAAGAAACAAAAATGGATGTCAGAACAATGTTTTTTTTTACACCCTTCTTTAAAGTACTGCTAATTACGTCTTTCTGTGTGTCAGTCAGCCACTGGATATGGTGTTGTGTGTGTGATTTTGTGTACAGGATGAATTTTTATGTGTGGGTTAGAGTTTGTAATGTGTATGGACTTCATATGCCTCTCTAACATTCTTCCAACTCCTCCCATAGTGCACCAAAGGTGGGGATGTTTGCCGTTTTCGTCAACGTCATTAGAACAGAGAACGTTTTCAGTCTGTGGAAGGGAGTTTCTCCAGTAAGTATCCAGTTTCACTTACAAAGTAAAATCCTCAGTGTTAATTTATCCTGTTGTTGTAACTCTAGAGAGTGTACAAATGGAATGGAATGGACGGGATGTAATGGAGGTCCCTGGAACAAAATCTTTTCAGATGGGGGTTCGTGGCCAAATACATATTAATTTTGGGGTCCTTGACTTGAAAAGGTTTGAGAACCACTGGTGTAGATGATGCACATTGCTTGGTTCCACACTTAGTGATACCAGTAACTAGTAATATTTGTGTAGTGAGCAAGCATAAATTGTATGTATATACAGTATCTAGTGGTTGAAATGTCACCCTTTGTCCTCTCTGCTCAGTCATTAGTGCGCTGCATACCCGGTGTGGGCATCTACTTCAGCAGCTTACACTCCCTAAAGCAGCACTTATTCCTGGACCGGGGCCGGGTGCCAAACGCTGGCGAGGATATTCTGCTGGGGGCTGGGGCCAGGACTGTGGCAGGGGTCTTCATGCTCCCCGTCACTGTCATCAAAACTCGCTTTGAGGTGAGAGAATTACTCCTTCAGATTAATGTGGGACAAATACTTAATTTCAGCTTGTAGATCTGCTATTTGCAGTGAGACACACCTTCATATGCAGAGTGTAAATTAAGCATGAGAAAATGGTGATAGAGAGACCTGCAGTATGTCTGATTGTTGAACTAATGCCTAACTGTATGAGTTATAATGGATGCTGTGCTGTGGTCATTGTTTGTTTTGATTTTAATTTGTCCTGACACAATAGATGTCAGTGTTGCATTGTTGGCACTCAGCTACTGTATGTGGTCAATGGTCTACCCATTTGTGTGTGCTGGTTGGATAATGGGGTGATTCTAGTTAGACAAATTATTTGATGCCGACTGTGTGTGTCTGTGCAAGTTAATAAATGAGTGAGTTGTAACGAGATTGAATGTTTCTCCTGCTTCATGTACATTTCGTTATGTGTTGTATTTCAGAGTGGCCGGTATAATTATACGAGTGTGACGGGTGCTATGCGGAGTGTCTATGACACAGAAGGCATCAGGGCTCTCTTCTCAGGACTGACTGCCACACTGCTCCGAGACGCTCCGTTCTCTGGCATCTATTTCATGTTCTACAGCCAAGCCAAGAGGTCCCTGCCTCAGGGTGAGCAACACTCAGCAGCACCAGGCAGAGTTATGTCTAGCATTCTGGAACACTAGGAAGCAGGCCACACGGTTATTATGGCTACACTACCATAGAAATTGTTAAAGCAACATTGACATCGAGGCAACTGCCGATTATTTTCTTCGCGATTATTCTATCAATTATTACTTTTTTACAATTTGTAAATGTCCCTACTGTCAATTATATAATGTATTTAAAATATCTTAATGAGGGTGCCCACAAAGCAACAGATTATGTTTTATGGAATCTTGGGCAAAAATCGTACCTCTTTATCTAATGCAGCTCCAGGTCTTTACACACGGGGGGGCTTGATGAATAAACAATATGAAAATCGTTGCTGAATATTTCACATCAAAACTATTCATGTAGGTTAATGCCTTTGCCGTAAAAAAAACGACCTCATTCCGAATAAAAATTACGTTGCTATATCATTTTTGCTGTGTGTTTCCGGGCGCCTTAATCCCACACAAAAAAGGCCCCTGGTGTGGAATGAGGACCTTTATTATGTAACTTGGCTCTGACTGTTGGTGTTTCTTCTTCAGACGTCAGTTCAGCCAGTTTTGCTCCGCTGGTGAACTTCAGCTGTGGCGTGGTGGCTGGCATCTTGGCCTCCGTGGTCACCCAACCCGCAGATGTAGTAAAGACCCACATCCAAGTCAGCCCTTCCCACTGGAACACTATAAATGCGGTACGCTACATCTACAAGGTGAGGGCTCATCTTTTTTCCAAATTTTCACCAAATAGCTGTGGTAGATCGGCGGCTGGTCTTGGCATATTCTCGCGTATAGGTGACATCTAAATTTAATCTAGGGGCTAAAACTGGGAACAAATTGGAGATTTTACAAACGATTGCATTGCAGGTCCTATGCAAAGACTTTAGAGCATCCTTCACATTGGAATTATTTTTTGTCTTTAAATGTCATACACGTGAGCAGCACACATGACCTTAATGGAAACAAGCCCTGAGGGTTTACGTGGGTTATCCTTTTAGCATTCTTTTGTATACATCTGTGCCACGTGCCTTGTTTTTGCAAACTGTTAAAGCAGGGGTCTTCAACAGGGGGTCCGGGACCCCGAGGGGATCCTCAGTTACTACAGGGGGTCCGCCAAATGTGTGATATGATATGATGTTTTTTTTTACCTTAACCACTTGAACCCTAGCATCCCCTTTCTGAGGAGAACTTTAGCCAAAAATAGCAGATCTACAAGCTCTCAACGCCTCGCGCTGCGAGGCGTTGTGAGCTTGCAGATCTGCTATTTTTGGCAAAGAGGTGTTTGGTGTAGAGGGAAAAAAAGAGCAGGCCAAGTAAACAAAAAAAGTTGAATCTGAAACACAATTTTATACAATATAGAGGGGGTCCCTGCTTCATCTCTCTCTCTCTCAGCTAGGGGGTCCTTGGGCTGAAAACGTTGAAGACCCCTGTGTTAAAGTATTAAATCAATCAAAAAAACGTTATCAGGATTGGTATTCAAAGCAGTAGGCATATGTTTGTTAGCAGAGGGATTCTCCACTGTTCTAGCCCTTACATTGAATTTAGATTACCCTAAACATATCGCTAGGCGGAGATCTCTTATCCTCTGGGCCCAAGAGTTCAAAAGGTTTAATCCCTAGCCGAGTGGATCAGATTTGGATTTTGGGTGTTAAATATATTATTTGATTAATCAAAGTAAACATATATTTCTCATTGACATACGGTTTGCTGAGGTAATCTATGATCTCAGCTAAGATATCAAAGTGATCCCAATCCAGTTTTTTTGGTTTGAAACTATCCAAAATCCAAATCTGAGCCACTCGGATAGGGATTAAAAGTTAGATTAAAACTCTTGGGCCCTGGCTACAGTATGTGAGACTAGTCTTGGCAAGTTCCTAATTGTAAGCAGCAAAATAAAATGACATCTGTGCATCTCTAACATACTGAACACCTCCTCCTCCTCCTCAGGAGAATGGCCTGGGCGGGTTCTTCCGAGGGGCTGTGCCCAGGTCTCTACGGCGAACTCTGATGGCTGCCATGGCCTGGACTATCTACGAGCAGCTTATGGCTCGCATGGGCCTCAAGTCCTGAAGAGAAACGTGAGCAGCAGGTTGAAGGAAATAAGAAGGTCAATGTTATGCATATCATATAAAATTCCCTATGTGAGAGGAAAGTGTGGATATGATATGGAATTCCTTATGAAAAAACGCATATCATAGACCGTTATCTTGCACTCCTGGAATACTAAAGGGCTTGATATGCTGTACTTTGTTGTGTGTGGTGTCGTGCACTGAAAATAGCAGATCTACTCACTCAAAACGCATCATGCCGTGCGGAGCATGTGAGCGGATCTGAGCGGGGGAAATGCCGCTCCAGGGGGCTGTTGTCACGCTCGCTATCCGCTCATGTTGCTTCCCACCCCCGCTACGTCGCTCGCCTTGATTTGCACTCTACTCGCTCAGCAGCAAAAAAAAAAAATCACAGGTATTTTGCTGCATGTCCGAAACACTTCCTTTATTGGCACAAATGCGTCCCCATCAGTGTGTAGAGAGCCTAAATGGACAGCAACTATGATGCAAAACACGCCATCCAAGTTTCCTTTTCATGTAGGCATTGTCTTTTTTTTTTTAATAAGACGGACAATATTAAATCCAGTGGGTTAATGATTAATCACCAAGTTCAAGAGATAGAGAGGGGGACTCGCCTAGCGAGTGTAGTGGTTCAGCCAAAACACGTCACTTGCGTTTCAAACATAAATATATTCGGTGTGGATTTCAGAGGCATTTGAATGAAATCTTGATCAGGGACGTGCGCTCTGCACTTCTGTTGCAGTATTGAGGATTTTGTTGTGTTTGTCCGTGCGAGCGGGCATGCTCAAAACATGTGGTGCACGGCCCCGACCGGCATGGCTTGGAGTGGCCGGCGGTCCTCGCTCCAAGTTCGCTCCTACCTTTTTCTAAACCCCCCCCCCGCTAACGCGAACAATTGTCCCACGCCGCTCCAGCTCCGCTCACATGCTCTGATGCCATGCCGCATTGTGAGCTTGTAGATCTTCTATTTTTGGTGTGCTACACCGGTGCGCAAATAAGTATAAATCTTAGTCGTGAAGACAACAAGTTGTTTGAGTAGAATTGGTTAAAAGGAGTGATAAGTGAAAGTTCTGTGCCTGTGTGACTATGCGTCTATGGTCTGTATGTACAATGTGCGTGAAAATATTCCTCTGCGTGTTTGTGTGAGATTGATGTAACACCTGATACACTCTAATAACTGTGTTGACCTGAAGTAACACTCCCTCACTGCTGTGAAGTGACCATGTCCCTTCTCCTACAACTCCAGTAACATGCTAACAGAAGCTACTGCTGCTTTTCATGGAAATATAGCTTACTTTGATATGGTAACGGGATGCACAATTAATCATTCATTATATCAGTATTGGCCGATATTTACTTAAAAATGCAATATCTGTAAAATTTGTATCTGAAAAATAATCCAGATATTTTTAGCCAATAATTTATTTTATGATATTTATTTGAATGTGAAGCTGAAAAAAGCTTTTGTAATGATTGAAGGCTCCAGACTCAATCAGTGTTTTCTGAGGAACCTTTCAAAAGGGTTGACCTGTAGAACAAATACAAGTTTGGAAAAAGTATAAATAAATGTTGCATCTTTTTTTTTTTTTTACTACATTTACAGTAGTGTTTAAACTAATATGTGCATCAGTTGGCCCAATAAATCAGGCAAGAATGCCCTCTTTTTTTTTGAAGGCCGCATCTGCACCAAGAGTCACAGTTACTGTGTAACAGGTATAAGGTAAACCCTACTGGAAACTTGTATTGCAATATCGGTATCGACCATGCAATTAATTGGTTATTGGATTTTGGCCAAAATGTCAAAATCTTGCATCTCCAAGGTGACACTCAACCTGCTGTAACCTTTTGGAGTATCAGTTGAGGTGACCAAAGTATATTGATAAAGTACACCAGAGACGGAGAGGGGCATGCACATCTCTGGCTTGTGCCATATTTATGAAGCTTGCATCAGATTTATTGTTGTTTCTCACTCTCACAATGACTTATATTTATTTACGTAAAGCTTTCTTTCAAGCTTAGAGACAATCACCAGCTGTGCATTGTGAAATACAGGGTGAGGTTTGGCTTATCAATTTCAGTGATCACTATAAAGCCATTCTTACAACACTTCCATAACCAATGCCAATTTAAACCCTGTGTACAGCCATGGTGCATTTGTGATGAAATGTAATATAAAACCAGATGTGCTTTCTAATCATCAATGATAGTCGATCTCATCTGGGCCCAGAAAATGCAGCTAAAAGCTATTCAGGAATTTCATGGCACAACAGTCTCATCAGGATTGTTGAGAGTACTGTAACCAATTTGCAGCAACATTATCATAATATGCAGCGCAAGTTGCAAAGTTCGTGTTTTTGATTTCAAAACAAATATTCTGATGGTGGGATAGAATTGTTTTTACTAATATTGGAGGGATTGGTACAATGTGCACTAGTTCTTATGAAACAAAATGGCAAAATCCTGGAGAGACTACATAGATTAACATTTAAGAACATCCTGTTAACATATTTCCTTTACAATAAGCCTATACATGAAGCATTACTATTGTATTAAGCCGCTATGTGAGTCTTTTATTGTGGTATCATGGGACATGGTTCTAATTTCCATAGTTTTGTATATAGTTACTGAATATATAGAGATGAGACCTATTTTTATGTAGATTGTATAGTGTGCCATCGACTATGGATATTTATTATGTTAGAAAGATGTGTTATGTTGAAAAGTAGCAGTGTTTACCCCCCCGACCCTCCCCCCCGATGATGAAAAAAATGGGATATTTAACATTATGCACCCTCTGCAGTCTTCCTAGATTTTTTTTTAACATAAGTCACTTACATGCTCTGTTCCATCATGTCGTTTTTGGTTGTTTAGGTGACATACAGTATGACATGCTTACCAAAATGAATGGGCCAATGTTCGCTAACACTGTGCTGAGAGACAAAAAGAAGAAAGTTCCTTAGCGCACAATATTTCTAATGAGAATGGCTATGGTGTTCGTGATAGGTGCAGCTATTGATTACCTCCCCAATGTCTGGCATGATTTTGGGTCTCATAGCGTTGGAGTCTACTTTGGGACACATCACTGTGTCTTGTTGAGCATTGAATGCACTTTAGCAATAGATGCACATTATGTTATTGTGTGAACCAAGGCCCCATTGAGGCTAGTGAATGAGGATGGTTAGAGATGAAGAGTGGCTGACAGTAGGCCTACTGTGAAAGTTCATTTGTATCAGCTTATGTCTGTCTTACTTTGCTGTGCCAAACTAATGTGTGCGCTATACTTCAAACATTGACATTTTGACCTGGCATTTCTGATCATATCATTTCTAATAGTGCTTGTTGATCTGTTGGCGTGACTACTGTATATGGTCATTGTTGTGGATATTTTGTCTGTGCATGTGTTTGCACAGGCAGACACTGTGCCTGTTGTTTTTTAAAGTCAATAAAAGTTTAATTTTTGTACCGTGGTTTGTTTTTCATCCTAGATATAAAAGTATAGTTATAATAGATGGGTGACCCATGATGCTTACTGCTATGGATACCATAACCAACCTATCTTCATGGTCAAACAAACGTGTGACAATGTCCCCCATAGATTTATTACTCTTTGTGTTTGACATTTCAGTTTCCTTGTACTGCTAACTACTGTTTTTTATTGTATTATTATTAGGGGGATTGCTGTAATTCATATAGGCTTCATCATTGCGCTCTGGTTTCGCATGCCGAAAATGGACAATCTACATCTACAAGCTCACAATTGGGACACATTGTGAGATGTTTTGGACATGTGATACACAGTGAATAGTATTGTTCTTCATATTACTATCCCTGTTTTCTGCACATAACTCCACCACAGTTTTAGAGCTATCCACACGACTAAATACAATGAAAAGAGAACACTGGTTGCAAATGGTTGTGGACATGTGACCCTGAAATGGACAGATACAAAAGATTCTTAAACAAATGGGAAATATCTATGGGGAAAAAACTAATTTGTGCAAGTTGTCAATACGGTGCAATAGAGCTCAGCTAGACCATAATTTGGTGCAGGTGCCGAACAGATAAAAGATAGTACTGCACATAACTGCTATAATCCTTACAAAGTTGTATGTCATTGGTGATAGATAACTTTGGGAGCATTAGACTATCTATCTTTTATTAGTACCAGCACCTGCCCACTTAATATTAACCTACTAGTAATTTGAAAGTAGATATTGTTATTCCTAATCATTCAAAAATCAAAAAGTTATAAATGTTGTCAATGATGCATCCAGGCTTTTCATTATGTTCTTTCTCACTGTACATAGCAAATTGGTCATTGGTCTTGTCTAAGATTTTATACAGGGGGCATTATACATTTACAATGAGTTATCTTGTGCATGTGATCTGATCATTATTATGAATATGGTCATGTCTCTTATACAATACAATCCAATCCCCTGGTGTCCCCTGAATACAGTCATAAAATAAACTAATACTTCGTCACTTCCTGGAATTTGGGACAATTGACAACGGACCTAAAACAAGGGTATAGTCCACTTGACAGAATCACTTTTTCAATTAGGAGTATAAAAACATTTAGTTTTCCTTGGTAGTGTAAAAGTTAGTGGCATTGATGGACAGCATGTGGGTAGCTTGGCTCAGGGCATATTGTATTGTTGTGAGTTATTTGCTGTAGAGCAGTGATTTTCAAGCATTTTCATGTGTCCCCCGCCCCCTTCTTCCCTTTCTTTTTTTTCTATGGAAATAATAGAACTTACTTCTGTAAGCCTGTGATGTGACAATAAAGCTGTTTCTGATTCAAATTCTTAAGTATTTGGCCGCAGACCCCCATTTGAAAGGGTCTGCAGGGGACCCCATAGAAGATTTGTCAAGACTCATCAACCTTTTTTGAAATGAGCAGATTTGCCCAAGTGTTTAAACTGTTCCTGGTTTTGCTGTGGACCCCCTGGAACCCCCTCAAGGACACCTGGGGTTCTGCGAACCCTTCACCCTACTTTGAGAACCAGTGCCATAAGGAATGAATATGTGTGTAGTATTTGTAAACCATGTTGATTTTGAGTTTTATGTGCTGGTTGCAACTAATAAAAGTGTTCCTATCTTGAGAAGTTCTCAAGCCACCGTTTATTATTACGGATTTTACACATAGATCTTTTACATTTTACATCCTTCTTCTCATCAAGGAAGCTTTTGGTTCTCATAAATACTTGATCTGGCCGTTGGGCGCCATCTATTGACGTACGGCAGTATTACAAGAAGGAATATGATCGGCTGCGTCACATCCGTTCACTTCATCGGGCCAGATGATTCCGTTATATTATACCTCTATGGATGATTCGGCAGTGGTGTAAAGTAACGAAGTACATTTACTCAAGTACTGTACTTAAGTACAATTTTGATGTATTTTTACTTCACTGGAGTATTTCCAATTGTCAGTACTTTTACCTCTAGTCCACTACATCTCAGAGGCAAATATTATACTTTTTACTCCACTACAATTATATGAAAACTTTAGTTAGCCTACTATTTATTTACTTTGTAGATTTTTTATTAATATTACAAAGGACATTCTGCACAATGAGTACTTTCTACTTTCGGTATTATTAAGTACTTTTTCACTCAAGTACATTTTGAATTCCGGACTTTTACTTGTATCAGATCTACATTACAGTATTGATACTTTTACTTAAAGTAAAAAATGTGAGTAGCCTACTTTTTCCACCACTGTGATTGGCTGTCATTTAGGTATAAGTATAACGTCATATCCTTTTTCCGGTCTCTTCTATCGTGGGTGCAGAATCTCCATACGGCGTTGTCTCGTGGTGAGATGAGAGTTTTTACTTTTATCTATTCTATTAAATAGCAGTTGTTAGGATTGATCAGTAACGTTTAAATAGTAAGTGTTTAAATGGATAAAAGCCTTTTTGTTTGTTATTTGTGATATATCGGGTGTTTTCGATGAGTTTTAGGTTAAAGAATGGTGCAACGTGGCTTGATGCCAAGCCGTGCATGCCAGTGTTGCCATTTGGGCTTATTATAAGCGACTTTGGGCTTGTTTTTCTATAATGTTTCTTTATTGGTGGTTGCGGGTTTTCTAAAGTGTAGTTGCTTATTTAGGCTTGCTTCCAATTTTATTTTTTTGTTAAACCAGTGGTTCTAAAATATGTTCATGTGTTGTGGCAGGGAGCATTTGTTATAATGTTTACAAAATATTCCACATTTTATTTAACGTTTTTGAAAATAACGGATCTACAAGCTCGTAACGCGTCGCATTGCGAGCTTGTAGATCGGCCATTTTCAAATAGCCGATGCATAGGGTTAAGGTGCTCACGTGGCCTTTGGAGCATAGTTGCTCCTTTTGAGCTTGTTTTCCTAGACCTGGTTGCCTATTTCTCTCTCTAAATATGGCAACAGTGATCAGATATGTCCATACAGTTGTATTATAACCTATAACCTTTCAGTCATCCGATCGTCATTTATACTTGACCTGAGGAATGAGGATATGCAAACGGGAAGCAAAATTGGATGTCTGAAGTCTCATTTCAGCTCATGTAATGTGGCAGTATGATGGGGAGAAACATGGCTATTTAGGTCACATTTTTGTGTATTTAACATGCTTGCGTTTAAGATGTCTTCCGAAACTTAACCTAAACTCATTGATAGCTCTCCCACTGAAGTCTTAACGCAGGTACCCTTAGATCAAGACTATCATAGATGTATTTTCTATTTGCATATCATAAGTGTGAAAATAAAAGTCAGACTTGATAAAATACTATGCAGTCTCGATCCAAGGCTATTACTCAAGGAAAGTGGTCACTATGTCTGGAGTTCTGGATGTGTTGCAGATTTCTAATTATGTAGATATACTGATGTTAAAAAAGGGGACTACTGAGTCAAATTGACCATAAACTTTGTTGCTATGGTGACCGGGATATGCACTGCTCTTGACAATATCTAAGAACTGAATTGGTGTTTTTAGAGATGATGCTTGCATGCTGCCTGCACTGCCATTATGCAGGCTTTGTGACTAGTATAGATTGCATTGCTAGCAAATGCCCCTTTCAAAAAGCACTTGCTTTGCCTGCTCTGTGGCGTGGTGAGTTGTCGAAGAAGGGAAGAGTAATCTGTCATTACTGGTGGGTGAGATGGCAGACTAATTTTGTGCTGATTAATCTCAATCCGTTATGACACAAGTCTTCTATCCTACTTGTACTTACGTCAGTCATGCATTTTGTTATGTTTTTTTATCGTTAATTTATAAGGGTATTATAATTTTGCGACACATGAGGGTTTGTCGATGAATTGGGTTAAGAATGGTGCAACGTGGCCTTATGCCAAGCTGTGCACGCATGATCAGTCAGATAGTATGTCTATACAGTGGTATAACCTTTCAGTCACCCGATCATTTATACTTGAGAGGATGTGCAAATGGATTTTGCTTGATGTTTCATTTCAGCGCATTTAATGTGGCAATAATGATGGAAAACCTGGTTATTTGGGTCATATTTTTTAGTTAACATGCATGTGTTTTGCAAAACGAACCTAATAACTCATTGGTTTTAATTTGTCTCCATTTCCAGCTCTCCCACTAAGTCGTAACGCAGGGAAAGTGGTCACGATGTCCGGAGGTCTGGATGTGTTGCAGATGAAGGAGGAGGATGTGCTTAAATTCCTGGCAGCAGCAACACACCTAGGAGGAACCAACATGGACTTCCAAATGGAACAATATGTCTACAAGAGGAAGAGTGATGGTGAGTTGGGAAAGGGGTTATTCTTTATTTGTTGTTGTGGACATCTCCCTGCCCCCCTCCCCCTTACAACAGCACACCATTAAAGCCTTGCACTGACATGTGGGTGTTAAGGTGTCGGAAGTGTGCGAAAGTGAAATGGAAGGGTTTTCGCTGACACCATGAGGGCTGCCGCCCTATGACTGGGGTTAGATAGCAACCTAAGCCACAAACCAATGACTACAGGAGTGTCTGCCCTGATACTGGGAGGTCGGGGGTTCGATCCCCAGCCAGGTCATACCAAGGACTCTAAAATTGGGACCCAATGCCTCTCTGCATGGCACTCAGCATCAAGGGTTGGATTAGAGGTACGTCCCTGTGACATACTAGCGTCATGTCCAGGGGGTGTACTTGTACATCAAGCTGCAGAAACAGGAGATGAGGAAACCTATGGGCCACATGGCTTGGCAGGGCTTACTTACTTATCGGTTACAGGCTCAGTGGACAGCAGTTAGGATTACTTTCAGATAGCCGCACGCAACTTTGATGCTACAGCCCATAATGCTATCTGGCATCCAAGTTGAAATGCCAACCCTTGACAGCCTATTCATTGAAACGGAAAAGTCTTATCTGATATTAAACAACGTTAAACTCACCAAGACTGCAGCTGTACGGAAAGCTTGGGTTATCCTCTTTATCTGTCAAGTCTTTGTTTCATACAATTCCACCATAGGCATGTTATGACCTACTTTCTGTCAAATTCCATCCAAGTCATTATTGTCTTCGCCAGGCCGAAAGGCATGGCGAGTGTTTTGCCGTGTGTGTGTGTCCGTCCTTCTGTCTGCGACCAGCTAATCTTCGCCACCGTTGACCCGGTTGCTGTGAAATTGCGCGCACACTCCCTGGATGCCACAGCAGAACCTCTGTCCCACATTTTTCAGATCAGCCTGTCATAGCGCCACCATGAGGCCGACTTTTGCTAAACACTTTTTGATATTACTCCTACAGATTTATTGTATTGACAATTTATTTTTGAGGTGACCAGTAGTACTCATAGCGCGTGTACTAAATCGTTGAACCTTCTCTCCCCAGGTGTGTACATCATCAACCTGAGGAAGACTTGGGAGAAGTTGCTGTTGGCTGCAAGGGCCATTGTGGCCATTGAGAATCCAGCTGACGTCTGTGTCATCTCCTCTAGGAGCACTGGCCAGGTCAGCCTACTAAGGCGCATAATAGGCTACAACCCATGAGTTTCATTCCACAGTGAGGCATCATCCATTTGGAGGTTAAAAAAAAAAACTTTTACGTTGTGGCTTTGACTCTTTACTCATACCGCTCCTGTGTTTCCATCTTAATGTGGCTGTTGCTATGAATGACACCTGAATTTCCCTCTGGGGCGCAATGAAGGTTTCTAATCTCATAAAAGCTATGCATTCGCTTAAGAATTTGTACTAATCGCTTGTTTCTTGTGGTTGAAGTCATCTTTTTTTAATTTCATATATGTTGTATATCATGAGCTGATACTTTTGATTCTATTTGCACACCATTAAAGCCTGGCACTGATCCGTGGGTGTTCAGGTGTCGGAAGTGTGCTAAAGTGAAATGGAAAGGTTTTCGCTGACACCATGAGGGCTGCGACCCAATGACTGGGGTTAGATAGCAACCTAAGCCACAAGCCAACGTTTGGTGGGTAATATCGACTACAGGCTCAACAAGGACAAAAGCCACACTTGATTATCCTTGCGTGTGTATATATATATATGCATTACACATATTGTTTTTATTGCAACTGATGGTATAATATTATTCCCTGCTGTTCCTTCAGAGGGCTGTGCTAAAGTTTGCCTCTTGCACTGGTGCCACCACCTTCCATGGCCGCTTCACCCCTGGAACCTTCACCAATCAGATCCAGGCTGCCTTCAGGGAGCCCCGTCTGCTGATTGTGACAGACCCCCGTCTTGACCATCAGCCGTTGACTGAGGCGTCCTACGTCAACATTCCAACTATTGCTCTGTGCAACACAGACTCTCCCCTGAGATATGTGGATATAGCTATCCCTTGCAACAATAAGGTAAGGAAAGGCATGCGTAGATTTAGTTTGCCATTGATTAATACCCGTCTCTTGACTGGTTGCCCCGGTTATGAGAAATATTCAGCACACCATTAAAGCCTTGCACTGACATGTGAGTGTGGAGGTGTCGGAAGTGTGCGAAAGTAAAACGGAACGGTTTTCGCTGACACCATGAGGGCACTGCCCTATGACTGGGGTTAGATAGCAACCTACGCCACATGATAATTAATTTGATGTCTGCTTAACGAGTAGATGTCCAGACTAACCCTAATATAATAGGGTCTATAAATATGTATAACTAATATGTAACTGTCTGTGTTTGTGCAGGGTCATCACTCAGTAGGTCTGATGTGGTGGATGTTGGCCAGAGAGGTGCTGAGGATGAGGGGAACCATTTCCAGGGAGCACCCCTGGGAGATCATGCCTGATCTCTTCTTCTACAGAGATCCTGAGGAGGTGAGGTGCCCGCACTGCACATGTCTAACTGAAGCGTGCTTCGTTGGCTTAATACAAATGTAATGAATGTCACACTATGGTCATTGCAAGATTTGATGATGCCTCAAACTTGAAAGCTTGTCACGGATTTCTGACTATGTAGACATACTGATGTCAATATAGGGGAATACTGAGCCACATAATAAATTGACCTGAAACTTTGCTATGGTGATTGGGATATGCACTGCTATTCTAGCCGCTCTAACCACAATATCTAAGAACTGATTTGGTGTTTACAGATAATGCTACCTGCACTGCCACTATGCAGGCTTTGTGATTAGTATACTGTAGGTTGCATTGCTAGCAAATGCCCCTTTCAAAAAGCACTTGCTTTGCCTGCTCTGTGGCGTGGTGAGTTGTCGAAGAAGGGAAGAGTAATCTATCATTACTGGTGGGTGAGATGGCAGACGAATTTTGTGCTGACTAATCTCAATCCGTTATGACACAAGTCTTCTATCCTACCTGTACTTATGTCAGTCATGCATTTTGTTTTCTTCTGGTCTTTTTTTCTTGTTAATTTATAAGGGTATTATAATTGTAACAAAACAATTAATTATCATGAATTTCTGTTCTGTATCAGATTGAGAAAGAAGAACAGGCAGCAGCAGAGAAGGCTGTTGGCAAGGAAGAGTTCCAGGGTGAGTGGACCGCGCCAGCGGCTGACTTTGCCCAGCCTGAGGTGGCAGACTGGTCTGAGGGTGTCCAGGTGCCCTCTGTGCCCATTCAGCAGTTTGCGGCTGGCGTTGAGGGTAAGACCCACATTAGAAGCTTTCCTTTTTCATTTGACTTAAATTGCTCATTTTATTAAAGATGCATTCGAGAAATTTTGATATAGTGTGTTGTGTGTGTGTGTGTATATATAAAAATGTAAGGCTGTAGCTCACTTCTGTTCTGTCTGTAGGTGGCGGTGCCCCTGCCAAGGCCCCTGCTGAAGGCTTTGCTGGTAAGAAACGATGAAATTGTAATCTGTGAATGAATAACAAGCTATTAAATAGATAATTGCCAGATTATTTTATTGTAATTCTAACACTACCCTCTCCCTCCCACAGAGGATTGGAGTGCCCAGCCAGCCACTGAAGACTGGTCAGCAGCCCCCACTGCCCAGGCCTCTGACTGGGGTGGTGCTACTTCTGACTGGTCTTAAAGCATCCAAACTCTAAAGAATCTGTACAACCCTAAAAGCTGTACATTAAATAAAGATGTTTTAAGTGTGTATGTACTAGTTCTGCTTTTGTTTGACCCCAGTAAAAAACATGTATAAATGTACACAGTATTTTGCTATTGTCTTTCAGTTTCAAACGTATCCTCGACCATACTACTAGTAGCAGTCATCGTGGGCAGTGAAATGAAGAGTACAAGCTCTCAATATAAATACATGATGAAAATGGTCAACAAAGTCTATAGAACAATAGAAATACAGACTATTAAATGGTACAGGTGAATCAAGTTTCCGCAGTTACAATCAATACACTGTCGATATGGCATAAGTCCATAATTATGTCTGAGGGGCAGGAGACGATATGTGCTAAAACAAAAAGCCTGGTCTGTGTAGACATCAGTTGACACATCTGATGGTGCTGTCTTGTATTGCTAATATGTTGCGAACATGTTATAAGTTTACATTTTGTCACCTAAACCACTTCCTCTTAAAATCTTATCCTGTCTTCATCCATTTTTGTCCTCAGTGGGTTGACCAATTGATCTGAACTTGTACACGACCACTGGCATATGAAGGGAGGAAGTATATATTCCACCTTTCACAAATTTAAGCCGTTTATTAGTATTGCCAAAACTCCAACTCATTTAAGACGGTTGTGAGTGGAGCCAGGGGGAGTGACTCACAGTAACAACGCCAGTGTTCATTAATTGGCAGTTTTTTTTTCATCTAATTGTGCTTACTACAGTAGCATAATAAAGGGTCATACAGAGAAGGCTGTCTCTAGATTCCATGTCATGATGGATTGGATTTAAATGCATAGCAAGCATCAGACCACTCACAACTGGGCCACATACGTATACATTGGACTTAATGCACTATAATCCAGTGCTGTTCATGTAGCCTACATGTAGTCAAGCTGTACTCAAACGTTTTTGATTGAATACTTAACAGTCTGCAAATAGTATGATTGTTAAAAGGATATCACAAAAAGCCCCTAGGGGCTTGTTACCATTGTGGTCCTGTGTATTTAGGATACAAGGCTGAGGCTTTGTTAGGGACTTTAATGATGTACACACAGCCTACTGTGTAGATAAACAGTGAATGCATTGATTTGTAGACCCACGGTATAATTAGGAACATGAGTTAAATTTGCAGTTGTGAATGGTATAGGGGATAGCCTGGCATTTAAACTGCTTATGGTGCTTATTTCCACGCGTAGTATAGCACATGCACATCCACCTGGATTTGAGGAGTTTATAATACAATAATGTAACAATACATAACATGTATATAGCGTTTTTCTTAGTATCCAAAGTCGCTATACAAACAAACAAAACAAAATATAATAGTAATAGAGGACTTATAATAATAATACAATCCAATCAGGTAGAATGCATCTGATGTAAGGCCTAAGGGTTCCCAAACTTTGAGCTTGTAGTTTGGCTATTTTCACAATGTTTGCCTCTTTCTTAGGTAATATTTGATATTGGTATATATCTTAAAACTCATTATGTGCAGATATCCTGTATTCACTTATACTGTATGTTGGTTTGTTTACTGTTGAGTGAGAAAACACTGTTGCACATTAAGCTAATCATCTGGGGAAACCAGTATCACCACGGATGTAAGCAATACTTAGCCTGGTAAACCCTCCCTAAATGGAAATGAGATTTCCGGAGGGAGGGTTTACCAGGCTAAGCAATACTGGGCGATTCGCAAATAATTACTTGGTCAGTCAATGTGAATCAGAATATTACACAGGAGCGATATGTAGCGAAAATATTTCACCCCAGATGGGACTCGAACCCACAATCCCTGGCTTAGGAGGCCAGTGCCTTATCCATTAGGCCACTGGGGCTGTGTGAAAATGATCTATGACATCATGAAATTAAAACAATTGGGTTTCAAAAATAAAGTTTTATGAATCTCTTTATTCGATAGTCAACTTTGTTTCACGTAATTTTCAAGTGGCATTTGACATTATTAGCACAACAGCGCAGCCATCCATCGACACCATGTTCGTTGCTAGGCAACAGTCCGCCTCATCCATCCGTGAAGTTACTCATGACAATCTAAGATGTTTCCGGTTTGGCCGTCAAATGTATTAGCGTTTCAAAATAAAATCTATTTTAGGTTATTACTAACCTCACTAAACCAGACTTTCCACCTCAGAGGAAAGGTTACTATATTATGTTTAAGTTTTAGATTTACTTCAATTGACCAGTGATAGAAAGCAACTACAGTTACTTTTATAACTACAGGTTTACTTTTATATTTCCACATTTCAATACTTTTACTTCTCCACATCTCAGAGGCAAATATTGTACTTTTACTCCACTACAAGTATCTGAAAACTTGAGTTACTTTGTAGATTTTGATTATTATTACAAAATATACAATAACCACTTCAGCCCTATATACATTTCGCTTGTAGATCTGCTATTTTCAAAATATTTATTTTTGACTTTTGTCATAAAGTATATTACTTTAGTAAAAGTAAAACATGTGAGTACTTCTTCCATCACTGATGGTGACGCGAATAAGTGGCGTGTTGATGATGCGCACTTGTCTTTTATTTTGAAAAGCATGTATCGGAAGTAGCACACAGTTGGAATTAACTTTGTTTAGCTATGTTTTGCACATGCTAGCAAAATGAACAGGATTTGTAATGAATACGCTGTAGGCTAGACCTGGCCTTCTAAATGTTTAAGTATAATAAGCCCTAACATGTTGTTTGCATCAATGAACTCTAGTACGTTTAGTGCGACTTTTTGTCTTGGTTTGATTTGAAGTTACCATCTTGTATCTACGACTACGTTACCTTGGTTAGAGATAAACAAACCAGATCCTCAACATGGTGAGTAACGTTAAATCAGAGCTAGGCTGTGTAATGTCATGTGAAAGAATAGAAGAATATAGTATAAGATAATTTGACTTAAGCTCGATAGTCAGCCAGCCATAAGCTAAATTGTATTGATCTCATTAATCAGAATCAGACTTTATTGTCACATCACATTATAAGTAATATGGGTGAAATGCTTAATTGTGCATGCCCATTAATGCAGTTAAAATAAGTACAGTAAAGTGCATGTAAGAAAAATGACTAATGTGCATTATAATTTAAGAGACATGAGTGTATCTATAAAGGAGAATCAGATTAAATCTTTCTAGTTTCTACTACAAAGCCTAAACTTGTGTGTGACTGCCTGTCTGTCACCAGCAATATGGTTATATTGCAGATATACAGACCATCAACAGTGGATATGATGTGAGGCTGATAGATGTACAGCCAGCTACACCAGTGGTTCTCAACCTTTTCAGGCTGTGACACCCCAAAATAATCACATTGAACATGGGACTCCCCACCCTGACAAGCACTTTGAATTGTAGACATTGTAGTTCCACAGATACAGATTGTGAAAATAGCAGATATACAAGCTTGTAGATCGGCTATTTTCAAAATGTTTGCCTCTTTCTTATGTTATTTGACAATTTGGCCAGTTTTTATAGTATTTACTTTTGATGCATTAATTTCTTTTTTTCTTTCCTTTCTTTCTTTCTTTTGAGGTATTAAAAAGGCCAAATTAAAAGTCATTAAATTGTCACTTCACTGTCATCTGGGGACCCCCCAAAATCATGTTGGGACCCCCCCAGTCTCCCCACCCACAGGTTGAGAACCACTGAGCTACACAGTAAGAATACTGATGCATACAGTCAATCTACAGTGAATAGGCTATAGTGAGCAATATACAATCAATCGGTGGTATAAATAATTACAGCAGTTAACCTAAACAGGCCTCTGATTATAATGCTAGAGTACATCCCGGTGGTCCATACGCAGATGTTCTTGTGAAAATCTGATTCTGAACAATCTTGTTTTTATAATTCTTCAGATCCTTTCCCGTTTAAAGCCGGCTGTTGGAGGAGAGGTTACAGTCAGTGTGCATGAAAAGAAGAAGAAAAACAAGACAAAAAAGATTCCCTGTCTGGATGAATACCTGCAACAGAGAGACTATCTTGGGGCCTTGACAGTCTTAGAGGTAATATGCAAACACACACACACAGTTGCTTCTTTTTGCATGGCAGATATTCCAGGACTAGATCCCTACAAAGCATCATTGTATTACATTTAGATCATATTGTAACGCAAGGTGCCCTTTATTAGCTTTTCTCTCTGGCTGTGACCTTATCCTGAGTATCCTATATTAAAATGTCCTAATGGGTGATGTGTTTTGAGCTTGTAGATAGGGCTATTTTCAGCAACGAGATTTGGTGTAGAGGGAACAGCGGAAGGGACCAAGTATAGACCTCTAGGGGGCCCCGGTATCGGCGGTCAGTTCTTGTTGTAAACTGAAGCTCACATAGTAATACCCAAGACACTTAACCACTTTAGCCCTGTATACTTAGTCATAGGACAAATAGCGGAAATAGACCATATACTGTACAAGCTCACCACGCGCGTTGCGATTTCACGTGTTGTCAGCTTGTAGATCTGCTATTTTTGGGGGATAAATAATAGTAATTCCCCCAAAAGTTGTCATTTTTTGAAATATCTCGCCTATAAAAATGACATGTGCAAAATAGGGACGCCGACATTAATGTGGTTAACTAAGTAGAATACTGTGTGTAATGGAAGTCAACCCTACTGTTCCTTCCTGGGATGACAACTAGAATTAAGTTACCAAAAGGGAAAGGAGAGTGACACCGTTACAAATTTGAAGTCGTTTCATGGGGCACTGCCATTAAGCCTTATTTACTATTCCTTTTGCAAGAAAGAAATTAAATGTTTTAGCATTAACGGCATGGTTTTGCAGTTCAGGAGCTTTGACCCTCAAAACCATGAGTCTGTAGCACTTCGCTAAATGACACTTAGTTAGCTGTGACATCACTGACAAATCCGTGGTATTTTTCTAGGATGACAGCCAGCAGATCACTGTGGGACCCAAAACTGTGTTGTGTGGTGTTCTGAGAGGGCTCTGGAAAAACAGTATATTTAACAACTTAAGATCTACAAGCTCACAGTGAGCTTCCAGGTTGAAAGTGATTAATAGAACAATATTGTTTCTCCTGACCTCATGAACTTTCATCCCAGTGGAAAACCACTCGGCAAGATCATGTTTGTATGTTGGAGATTTTCCATTTTTATTTGTTTGTTTTACTCCCAATTGTATTAATCTGCCCTTAACAGTTCCAGAGAGATGTTGGAGAAAAAGAGGAGCATGCAGGCCTCTGGATTGGCTACTGTGCCTTTCACTTGGGGGATTACAGGAAAGCAATGGAGGTAGTTATTATTCTGTTGGTGTTTGTCTGTATCTAGGCGTACAACAGGGAGATGATAGGCAATCAACATTCAAGTGCACATTCATCTGTTTTGTTTAGTATTTGAAGGATTGTAACCACACAGCTCCAGTTTATTCTAATTAAGATTCAAGGCCAGGCCACCCACTTGCTTTTGTTTTGTCCTGATCATATCCCTTTTATGTGTCCTTTTATTTATTATATAACGACAGGAGTACAAGTCTCTGACCATGCAGCCTGAATGGCCAGCAGATGTGTGGGTCTATTTGGCATGTACTTTATTTTTCCTTGGCCTATATAAAGAGGCTGAGGAAGCTGCATCCAAGTGTAAGTACCATATCTGCATTAATTCAAAATGACACGTGTTCAGCTTTGATTAACTTCACAGGCATTATTCCTATGAAGACACACACTCGCATTTTATTATGCAATAAGATTTAGCAGATACTTAGCAGATGTTCTTTTCCGGTACACCATGCCATAGTTTACTTTGCATCCATCCATTGTGATTGGTAAAAATGTGGTTATGATGCCAGCAAAGTGTGTTTTTCCTTCTCTGCTTTGCTCTCTAATTCTGTTATCCAATTTCTTGTTCCCCGTAGCACCAGCATCCGCACTCCAGAACCGACTTCTCTTCCATTTGGCTCACAAGGTTGGAAATCCTACCATATATCACAAATCATAGCATTGAGTTGACTGCTATATAGGTGTGACTTTGCTTCACCTTCTTCTAATCTAATGTACTGTTCTCTCATGCAGAAATTATATACTCCCATTTGTTCATTGAATTTCTTTCCCTGTCTGTCAGCTCTATGAGAAAATGCTATGAGTTCGAGCTGCATGTGACATTTTTGTGTAAATGTTTTCTCTGCATTGGGTTTATTTTGTCCTGTATGTGTGCATCTCATAATTGACAAATAATATAGGTTCTCTCCGCCCTCTGTGTGTCTGAAACATACAGCAGAAGCCAATGATTGTAAATGTAATGGATTTATCTATATTTCATTCAGTCATTTATGAAGAACAAGCAGCTTGCTCGGCATTGCCGGTCGATCAGCGTGTTCAGGTTTCAGTGCTCAGCATTGGCCAGGTTACTATCCCTCTCTCCCTCTCTCTTCTCTCGCTACCTCCTGCTCTAGCTCACTGTTTCCCAAACACTGGGTCGGGACCCATTTGTGGGTCACGGAATTTTTTTTATGGGTCGCGAGTAAATGTCCCTTTTGTCCCCCATTTTTATTTTCCTACATTTTGTTTTTAATTATTTTTTCAAAATATTTTAAAAAATAATCCAATTTTTTCATACATTGAAAACTAATTTTGAAAACACGAATAAACAAGAAATCAAAGAAATTCCATGAATTAGAAAAAAATACCTTTCGAAGAAGTAGTGGAAAAAAGCAGATCTACAAGCACGTGACACGTCGTGTGCTTGTAGATCTGCTTTTTTCACTAGTTTGGGTCACAGGGAGACATCAAATTTCTCTTTTGGGTCTCGAGTTAAAAAGTTTGGGAACCGCTGCTCTAGCTCCCTCCCTCCCACTCTCTCTCTTTCACTCTCCCTCTCTCCATCCGCCTCCCCCGCTGATCGAGCGCTGGTCTAACGTCACACACAACAGAAACTGTTGCCTAACAACGCTGATTTGTGCTGACACCTGTGATCTTCATATTAGACATAATTATGGTCTGTATCAGAGCCATTGAGACAGAAAGAGTTGAGTCATCCCTGTTCAAGCCAATTATTCTACAGCAACGACAGATCATGTAAATGAGTAATGTTGATATTACATTTTCAATAATGTATTGCCAAAACCAACCTACGCGTTGCAACGCATCGTGAGCTTGTAGATGCAGATCTTGCTGTTTGTTTATGCAGAATGTTCGCATATTATGACACGCCCACAACAGGGATGCCAGGCTTCAAGTGGTTAACGCCGTTTTGTCCTCCTACCTTTTTGGGGTGTCAGTTCAACGATGAGAAGCAGCTGATGGGGTTCCACCAGAACCTAGAGGACGTGACAGAGGACCAGCTGAGCCTGGCTTCCATCCACTACATGCGCTCCCACTACCAGGAAGCCATCGACATTTACAAACGCATCCTCCTACAGAACAGGTCTGTTATTTGTTGTGTAAGCACATTAACCCAACCCAATAGCATCCTTGCTATTCTGGGCATCTCATTGTGGGCACACATTTGGCAAAAATAGCAGATCTAGAAGCTCACACAACCTGTTGCAACGTGATGTTTTGTGAGCTTGTGAATCTGTTATTTTTGGCAAAGAGATTTGGTGTAGAGGGGGAAACGATAGGGGGCCAAATACAGACCCCTGGGGGACCCCAGTCAATGATGTATATAAGGTTTAAGTGATTAAGCAACGATAATACCCCTATTTTGTACATATGTGCATCCCTACACCACTTCACAGGTGTGCTTCAGTTTTATCCTGAACTCTTAAAGCTTGAGCAAACTACATTTTTGTAAATTATGTATAGTAAGGGTATAGGGCCGCCCTAGTGCAGCGGTTAGAGCACACGCTTTTGCGAATGGTCGTGGGTTCGAACCCTGCCTGGGCCAGTCGACGTCAGTAAGGTCATGCGGTCGCAACGGGTTCCTAACGCCAAATCAAATGGGTTCAGATCTGAGGCAAGTCTCCTGAGGAGGCGCGTCTGAAGCATGCCCTGGACGGGAGTCTCCTGAGTCCTGACGTAAAAATGAATGATGATGTAAAATAGGAGTGTGCCCGAGTGTGCGACAGATCCTTATTTACTTATTACGGTGCATCTCACAGGTGCTGTGCACATGCAACAACATTGCGTTCAGTCACATATTAAATAATACTGTAGTTGATATAAACACGTTTATGTCAACATCATGACCTTTTTGTTAATCCTCGCTCTGAGGCCTAAAAATATCTACATTATCAATGCAACCTGCAGCAGAACAGGCTCAAATACGTCATGTTCATTCTTGTTCTCGGAATGTATCTACTTACAGTCATACTGGTTCTTGAATGCCATTTCCCCCATTGTCAACCCCCTTTTCCACACCTATAACCTGCTCACCTGGTCTCTCTTATCTCAGGTCATTTGTAATAGCAAAGCTATGTCATGCCCACAGGAACATGCCTGTCAACCCCTTTAGATTCAGTTCTGCCCTGGGTTGTAGGGTCAAGTTCAACTATTCAATGCTGGAGGTTTTTCTTTACCTTGAATTTTTGGTGAAACCATGACGTGTTGTTTAGACAGATGCTTGGTTTGACGTTTACCTGGTATCCTAGTTTATTTGAAGCACTACAACAGTGTTGTAGTGCTAGCACGCACTCTACGTATGTTACTATTCCCCCTATCATTTGTTGACATTGATTCATGCCTTATACTCTGAATTTGCATTTGTAAATCGCTCTGGATAACAGTGTCTGCTAAATGCCTGAATTGTAAAGTGTAAATTGTAAGTGGAATGGAGCACGGAGGAGAAAGCAGAGTCTTGTCTAGACCACTGATCCATAGACTTGAATTAAATATGAACATAATATTTAGTTTCAAGACCAATGATGTCCATTGTTAGAGACGTCTTCAGAGTAAGAGGCATGAACCCTAATAAAATACAAATACATTTGTATTTTGTAGCATACTGGAAGTTACAATTCCTCCTCCATCTTAAAGGAGTAGTTCACCCAAAAGAATATTTATTTTCTATCAATTATAAAACCCCATGAAGCCTTGAATTCATGGAGAATGTTTAGTTTTTGTCGCATTCCTAAGCCAATAATGTGATGACTGGCGGAAAGATGCTAATCAAAGTTGACACTTTGTGTCTCCTACCGGATCCGCCGCCGTCGTCATCAAATTATTGGCTTAGGAATGTGGCAAAAACTAAAACATCTCCATGAATTCAAGTCTCCATGGGGTGTATAATCAATAGGAAAAAAAGTCAATTTGGGGGTGAACTATCCCTTTAAGTATAACATACATCTCATCTTTCAGAGATTTCCTGGCCCTGAAAGTGTATGTGGCACTATGTTACTACAAGCTGGACTACTACGATGTGTCCCAGGAAGTGTTAGCCGTCTACCTGCAAAGCATCCCTGACTCCACCATCGCCCTTAATCTCAAGGCCTGCAACCACTTCAGGCTCTACAATGGCAAGGCAGCTGAGGTATGCAGTGTCTGGCCTTTCACTTATCCTGGTATACAGCTATAAATTAGGTCCAGACTGATGCCAGATGTTTGGGTCCAATACCGATCCCGATTTTGGAGAGTCCTAGACTGTAAAAATGTAGATAAAATAAAAGTGCAAAATCTTGAAATCACTTATAAGCAAAATATCAGTACAAAATCAACACAAATAGCATTTTGATTCATAAAAATAAGCACTTTATTTTATTTAGCCACTTCAGCCTTATTCAAAGATTTTCTAAAATAGCCGATCTGACAAAATAGTGGAAAAAGATCACTGTTCATTTGCCAGTAGACTTGGGTGAGGTGCTGGAGCCTAAAGGAAACAAAATGAACAATTAGAGGGAGCCTCCGCACACTCAAAACTGTGCAAAATCAGATTATTTAATTTTTTATATAGCAAGCTTTCGGTCAATGTCATAGACCTTCTTCAGGCAATAGCCGATCTACAAGCTCACAATGGGTTGTAGATCTTCTACTTTTGAAAAGTTATATGATTGCCAGGTTGCTTGAAAGTGGTTAAAACACACATTGGCTGAATAAATGCAGATACAATGACATCAGAAAAGACAAATAATGGTTGATGTATCGAACAGACCGATGTATCACTATGGGTTATAAATATGGCAAAAAAAAGTCCAAGTTATGGCCGATATATCGGATGTATAAGTTGGGTTATAAATCTTCTGACTGATATGTTGGTTGTTCTGTGTTTTGATGCAGAGATTTCATACCAAAGAAGCCTGTCTAAAATTCAGCCACCAAAGTGGTTCCAGAAGCATAAGACATACAGTACTAAAGTCAGCTCAATGCAAATCAAATGCAAATGACAATGTGTTATGACAAGTACAGAATAATGATAGGTTGGAGCTGGAGGTGTTTAAATTGATCTAGTATATTCTATAACCTCCTTGAAAAGCAACATTGGCGTTATAACGTTGGTCTTATTTGTACATTCTTAGGCCGAGTTGAAGAACCTCATCGACATTTCTTCCTGCTCGTTTGAGTTTGCTAAGGAGCTTATCCGACACAACCTGGTAAGCTCTTAACAGGCTCTAGTACTGTCTGCTGGGATGTGTGTGTGTGTGTGTGTGTGTGTGTATGTGTGTGTCATCATATCGCTGCTGGGCAAAAACCTTGTATATCAATCTTTAATGCTATATCATAAATGAATATCCTATTTATGTCATACTTGTCATATGACAGTGTCATGCAAAAGTAGTGACGCTAGCCTATCTACAAGCTCACAACGCGATGTGATGGCGATGTGAGCTTGTAGATCGTCTATTATTATTTATAATTACTAATTATTATTAACAAGAGCTTGTGACTAACTAAATAATAACTGCATTGGATGGGGTTCAATTTCCTGAAAAGCAACGATTTTGGACACACCCGTACAATGTTTCGACCAACAGTGACAATATTATATATTATGTCCCACATGTGACGTCACCGTTGTGTCCTGTGTCCTGTGCTACAGGTGGTGTTCCGTGGTGGGGAAGGGGCCTTACAGGTGCTCCCTCCTCTCATAGATGTGATCCCAGAGGCCAGACTGAACCTCGTCATCTACTATCTCAGACAAGGTGTGTGACCGCAGAATACCAACACCATGAATAATAACTAGCTAATTGACCACCTGAACCTCTCTTTTGGGCATGTCATGAAAGGCCAACGTTCTGCGAAAATAGGTTCAAAATTCTGTGAAAATAACCGATCTGCAAGCTTGTGAGCTTGTAGAGATTTGGTGAAGTGGGAAAAAAGGAGGGGGCCAAGTATAGACTACTGGGGGGGGGACCCCAGTCAACTAAGTATATACAGTAGGGTTTAAGTGTTTGACTGTTAAAGCACACAGAGACTTTGCTAGAGGTTTTGTTGTGTAGTTACCATGTCATAATGTAACTAGTCCAATTGGCAAGCTATTTTGCTCCATTGGTTAGAGATCGATATTTCAAAAAATAGTCTCCTCATTGCACGGATAAACAACTCTGAAAGTCACTATTTTAGCACATAAACAAATGCAAACAAAGCTGATTCTGCCAATATATAATATCACCAAACCTGGTGCTGCATTTTCTTCTTGTATAAAAAATGTCAACCTCCTGTTGATTTAGCTATTTCTTTTGGGAAGGAAACCCAGGCTGGATCCGTGGATCCGGATCTTAAAATAGTCAAATTAACAGGAAGTTGACATAAATTGTTTTAATACAAATGAAAATGTAGAACCGGGTTTTGTGATGTTATATATTGGCAGTATCAGCTTTGTTTGCATTTGGATGTATGCTAAAAGAGTGACTTCGAGAGTTGCTTCACCGTACAATAAAGTCTATTTTTGCTTTTATCAAGCAAGATATCTTGTGCTTTAATGAATGTCATGATTTTTCACACACATACTATACAACAAGATGAGAAGCACACATCACTGATATAAATAGATAACACATCACTGATATAAATAGATAACATTGTGCCATGTTGCATGTAGGCCACTTGTACAGAGTTTGTACTTATTTTAATTTTATTTTGGAAAGTAAATAATAGTGTATTTCATAGAGTAATAAAATTAAAACCAGAGAAATGGGAGCATACATTTCTTTATATTTGCCCCACGTCTTTTCCGTATTGTCCTATATAGAAAGAGGACCCGCATGCAGAATGTTGTGTCATGTCATTATCTGTGCATTCATAAAAGTTAGTGGTTTTAAAGCAGTGGTTTTCAAACCTTTACATGTCAAGGATCCCCCAATCCATAATGTACACGTGTGTGTATACTGTATATATGTGGTCCATATCCTTCAATTCTTTCATTTCCAGATGATGTACAAGAGGCGTATAACCTCATCAAAGACTTGGTTCCAACCACACCACAGGTAGTTCTAATGTTTGTCTCAAGGATTTCCTCCACTGGCCAATATTCACAGGGCGGCCATTTTGCTCTCCTGTCATGGGATGGGTTTCCGTCATAGTTTGACCAGAGCAAAATGGCCCCCATGTGACAAAAGAAACAGACTGCTTCTTTTGTTGAAATTCTCAACCCAGAACAGAAATAATGGACTAGATTTAGAGCCTATGCATTATTTTGTACCCTAATCATTTATTACAATTTCAGGAATATATTTTGAAAGGGGTGGTAAATGCTGCATTGGGACAAGACATTGGATCAGTGAGTATTGCATGCAAATCAGGAGGTAACTGAAAATGAACACACAGTAAAATCTTCATTGTTCATTTAACCCTGAGAGTGTGAAAATATAGTTACATTTTTACTCTCAGAGTTAAAAAGAACCCTGAGGATTTTACTGTGTGGCACTAATTCAGTTGAGTGCACTACTAATGTGTGTACTGTGTTCACCTCTTTCAGAGGGACCACCTGAAAATTTCTCAGCAGTTCTTCCAGTTGGTTGGTGGCTCAGCAAGTGAATGTGGTAGGCTGAATATAAAGAGGGTCCTTCAGTGTGTGCGTGTGCGTGTGTGTGTGCTTGTGTTTGTGTGTTTGTCGCTCGCGTACGTGGATGCGTAACACTGTGTTTCTTTGACTTTTCAGACACAATACCTGGCAGACAGTGCATGGCCGCCTGTTTCTTCTTATTGAGACAGTTTGAAGATGTGCTGATATATCTGAACTCTGTCAAGGTTGGCTTTGCTCGAACATGCGTATATTGTACTACTGCACATTCATTGAAGAGCTGCTGTATTATATTATGTCTAAGTGAGATGGAATTGAGTACAAAGAACTGTAAAAGCACTCCCACACACTGTGCTTGAAAAGGATCTCTTCAGATCTCTAGAGTGGTGCTAGGTGGGCACAGATTGTTCCAGTGTGTGTGCATGGGTTCTTTTTATTTAATTTTCAAAAAACACATTTTTCTAGTTTTCAATTAGCAAAAACAAAACTGACTTTCTGTGTGTGCCCTTTTTGTGGATGTACTGGCCCCTTTTAACTCTATGACTGGCCCTTACTTTCCAAACTTCTTTTTTTTTGCAGAGCTATTTCTATAACGATGACACCTTCAATTTCAACTATGCTCAGGCTAAAGCAGCCCTTGGCAATTACAAAGAGGCAGAGGAGGTAATGTGTTTTGAAAAATGAATGATTAAATTAATTATTGAACAGTGTTTGGAACAGTCATCTTAATTACTACTAGTGTTGGTGCTATTTTGATGCTCATTCTTCATGTCTGTTTATAGGTTTTTCTGCTGATCCAGAGTGAGAAGATAAAGAGTGACTATGTGTACCTCAGCTGGCTGGCACGCTGCTGTATGTATAATAAATTGAGACACTTTAACAATATTAATCACTCAAGCCCTATTTCACAGATAATAGCCAATCTACAAGTTCACGATGCATTGTAGATTGTCTATTTTCTTTATTTATGAAGATTTCTGTAATGTAATGTAATTAAGTTTCACCTAGACATGCCCAAAATAGGGCTGCCAGGTTGAAAGTGGTTAATTATGATGATAATAATAATAGTCATAATAAGAGACTTACTGTAATCATCTAGGTATTCTCAAAGTAACAATAAATAAAATATATACACAAGTAATAAAAAGGACAGTAGGTAGGTAAAGGTTTATAAGGTTTATAAAACTACCAAAAATAAAACGGGCAGTTAAGCCTAATGGGAAGGACATTTCCTGAATGCAAAGACTAACCTCTAGCTTAGACTTTGAAATGACCAGGAGGGCCTGCCTGAGCATCACACCTTATGCCTTTTTTAAGGTTAAAAGGTCTGATGTTAGGATCAGGCGGTAGCTGTCTCTCCAATGAGTGAATTGTTCAAATCGGTTCTGAAATTATACAGCTAGTGTAGAGATGCTTTTAGAAGGGTGCAAAAAGCATTGTTTCTGCATTTTGTATCTAATTCAATTTAGTGTTTGTGATTTATGTGAAACATTGATTTCCTGTTGTCTCGCCGATGAAGCAAAAATAATGATAAAAAAAAACAAACAACAAAAACATGATCATGGCAAAATAAAATGTAAGGATGCAGCAATAGTAAATAATGCTTACTTGTCCATCAAGACTTGAGATACGAATCAGATGTCAACCTCAGATTTGTGGCTGCAAGCTCATAAAGAATTCATGACTACATGGATTCTGCCTAGTCTAAAGCCTGATTCATTCATACGTATACAGTGTCACGCACTGAAATTAGCAGATCTACAAGCTCACAACAAGAACTTGTAAATGTGCTATTTATTTTCACTATGCGACACTGGCACACAGCTTTAGATTAAAAAGCAGTAGAGGATTGAAATATTTACTGGGAGAAATTTCTTCTTGCATCATCCATATCTATGGAATGCATGCAGCATCTGCATGCATTCCCAGATTTCAATCTATTATAAATGTAATCACAAATTGTGATTGATTAACCACTTCATCACACATTTTTTCCATAAACTAAATTATCCAAAAGTTATCTACAAGTTTTGGGCTTGTAGATCTGACATTTTCGACACAGGACAACGTCTTACAATGGAGTATAAATTAGGCATCAGTCTTTAGTTATGACTTCCAGGGTTCATTAAGTGGTTATTTACAGAGCTTTCCACGTGTTTTTCAGACATTATGAACCAGAAGGGTCGACTAGCCTGGGAGCTGTACCTGACCATGGGCACCTCTTCAGATTCCTTTAGTCTGCTGCAGCTCATTGCCAATGACTGCTACAAGGTGATGTCATCCTGTGTTTTTTTTTGCTGAGTCACCTGTCACCTGGCATCTCTGTCACGGAAGAGTAAATTCTCTGGCATATTCGTCATTGACACGGAATTTATAGCCGAGCTAAATCTGTTTGTTTTTTGTTCCAAAACAGTTTTGTGTTAGAACTTTGCTGCCCCTATTATAATGTAACATCACCTGCTGATGGAAGCGCCTAGAACCAAGACAGTTTTTTGTTATTATTTTACTCTGGTAAGGCATACAATAGTACCAGATAAACAATATTAGCCACTTGGACCCTGGTGTCTCAATTTGGGGCATGTCAGTATATTTAACATGTCTAAAGATTTTGAATATAGTGGTTAACTGCATGAACCAAACTCACTTCAACTATTCACTGATTGTTTAGAAATGTTACAAAGTATGTACTTTGTGCTTTACAGAGTTTGAGAATGCTACTGATAGACGAGGAAACAATTATGCACATTATTTACATATCTAGGTATATCTCATTAAACTCTCACGGTACTCTTGAGCACACTCTACCATAGTCTATGGCACTCCATCCCCAGCCCTGAGTTTAAACATGACTGTGGGAATAACCACAGTCCTCTGTCTTTGTCAAATCACCCACATGAAGCGAAAGTTATTTCTTCAAATTGCACAGTACTGATAATGTGCCCTTGTGGTTTGACCGATTTTGATTGCAATTGGTTTAAAGAATGTTTTATTTAATGGTTGTTGTTGTTGAGCTAGAGTTGTCATCATGCAATACTCTCTCACCACCATGCTCTTTGTGACCTTCTGTGTAGTTCTACCTTAGGCTCATACATCAACCCAAATCTATTACCTGTACTCTGAGTTTTCAGAATGGTCCTAGAGACCATATGATTTCCTCTGAGACTAAAAACTGAGACTACTTATGATCACATCCTTTATACTTTAAAAAAAAAGTAATTTAATTGAGCATCAAGCTATGCAATGTACAAGAATTTGATATTTGAGAAGGACATTCAAGGCGTAATGCACTATTGTTGAATGGTCACATCCTATTGTTTCAGATGGGTCAATTCTACTATGCAGCCAAAGCGTTTGACGCACTGGAGAAACTGGACCCAGGTTCCAACTACTGGGAGGGCAAGCGAGGGGCCTGTGTCGGAATCTTCCAGCTCATATTGGCAGGCAGAGAGTCCAAGTATGTTTTTTCTTTGTTGTTATTTGGGTTTTTGATGTTGGTTCATACACTTGTTTTTCATAGTTGTAAATCACAACATTCTGAACCTCGTTCCGTTTTATTATTAGTTCATGTTTGTGTGATATCAAAACAATTGAAATATTATGAAAGAGGATGACTGATCTTGGGTTTATCGCTTTCTTCCCTTGTTCTTTTTGCTTCCTAGGGAGACACTGAAAGAAGTGCTGCCCCTCCTGCGGAGCTCTGGAAACCCCCAGGTGGAGTACATCATCAGAGCTCTGCGGAAATGGGCCAAAGATAACAGAGTTCTTCTCTCATAATAGCCCGTCTCTTATAAAGTTAGCATTTTCAAAGATAAGAGTTACATGTATAAATATGCATTAGAGGCTGTTAGTGGTCATTTGTCATATGAATTGCAATTATGTCTCAATGCTGACTGAAGCACAGTGAAATTGAGCTGTACTTATGTTTTAACAAAGATGTTGAAAAGAGGTATGGTTATTTAATGTCTATGCTCTATTGTACTGTTTTGTATTAAAATGTGTCTATTTTGTATCGCATTTACATTAAAAAAAAGTATATTTGTAATTTGTAATTGAAAATTTGACTGAATATGAAGAATTAAATTGCATTTTTTTTAAATATATGGTTAAATTGCTTTTTAACGCAATTGTAGGTCAAACATTACCTTTAGACTAAAAGTCCATATCAACAACAGGTGGTCTTCAATGTTAGTCATTATAAATCGGTTGGATCTGGGTGGGACACTGAGAAAGTTGGTCGTTTGTCTTGTGTGCTTCCGTTTGGGATTTAAAGTGTGGGCCTTTGCAGGAAAACGCACAATTCAGCATTTCCCTGAATAGATAGGATAAGCATGGCATCAAAGCCAGCCCCTGTTCTGCAGTCCAAAACAAACACTAGGCCTGTGTCTATATGGGTGTGCTGTATAGACCAGTGATTCTCAAAGTGGGGTCTGGACAGGGGACCGCCAGGGGGTCCTTGAGGGAATGAGGAACAGTTCACTAATATTTCACCGGCTAGAAGAGAGAATGTATGTTATAATAGATACCATACATAATATAATATAGAATCATAGCTTTGACTCTCTCCACTGTCATCTCCCCAACTATAATATACACAGGTGTACAATGAAGTACTAAATCTAATCTAACACAAAAACCTCCACTTATGGGGGTCCTGGCACCAAACATTTCAAATAGGGGTCTGCAGCCTAAAGCCTACAATAATCAAGTTAATTGACTTGAAAATGTTTGAGAGAACCACTGCTGTCTATTCAGCAGAACCACTGCTGAATAGACTTGGCTTTGACTGGCCTTCACCCAGACACATTTATATAAAAGGTGATGATAATAATAATAGTCCCATCTTGTGATTGTCTTATCTAGTGTTGTGATAGGGGCGGGGTTTAGGTATGGGAGGGGGCAGACGGTGATTGGACAACGCTGATCCCCCCTCCCTCCCCTCGCTTTACGTCAGTGTTGCCATGTCCGCCTATTATACGCGACCTTGGGCTTGTTCTTCTGTAAAGTTGCTTGTATAAATTATTGGTAGTTCCGGTTTTTTGGGCTTGTCTCTAAAGTATAGTTGCCTATTTGGGCTTGTTAACTAATGTTGTTTAAACCAGTGGTTCTCAAACATTTTCATGTCAAGGGCCCCCAAATTAACATGTTTGTACTTGTAGACCCAACCTTCTGAAAATATGTTGTGCCAGTGAGTCTGAGCCCCATACAAGATTGTGTGGATTTGAAAATATTCCTACATTTTCAAGATTTTTCTTTGAAAATAGCAGATCTACAAGCTCACAACACATTCCATATGCGAGCTTGTAGGCTATTTTCAAACAGTCACTTATTTTGGGCCTGTTTTCACGCTTGTTTCTTTCACAAATCTGGCAACACT
This sequence comes from Gymnoscopelus microlampas, assembly GCF_963454915.1. Lineage (NCBI taxonomy): Eukaryota > Metazoa > Chordata > Actinopteri > Myctophiformes > Myctophidae > Gymnoscopelus > Gymnoscopelus microlampas. Next base: position 44,779,320 of record NC_139939.1, read on the forward strand.
GCTCGCTTTCACGTATACGTAGTTTCCGTTGTGGCCGCACGCGCCGCCGCGCAGGCCCAGTGGTGACCTCACGCTGATATTTTATTTACTCCCGAAAATCCAAGATGGCTCCTGTGAATGTCTGAATGTCTGAGGTCCCATCATAGCAACATTCTGAGGATGCAAGCAGCCACGGAAAAAACAACTTTTCCCCGACCGTCACACCGCCCGGAATTTGACTCGTGTGGTGCGGAAGCGGCCCTGACATCCATCTAGAAGCCCTAAAGTAGCCTAGAAACACCCTATAAACCCACAACATTTAGGAGTAGTTTTCAGCCGAAAGTAACAGCAGCTTGTGTCGCTGTCCGTCCGGAGCGGAGCAGAGGCAGGCAGAGAGCTCAGCTCATCCAAATGGCCGAACCGAGAAAAGTACAGTTTGTCACCCTCTCGGCCTTCGCCGCTGGATCGGCCACGGAGTCTAGGAAACAACGCCGGCTGGAGGAGGACGACGAGGAGGACGAGGAGGAGGCCGAGGACGACGTCAACTTTGATGAAGAAGACAGCGGCGAGGAGGAGGTCGACGACGACGGAGCGGCGACAGCAGCAGCAGCGACCGCCGGGGCAGGAGGAGTAGTTGTTGGAAATAATGGTCGCCTCGACCTAAGGGACAACAAGGCTGAGGGGAAGAAGATCACGATGCGGTTGAACCTCTCTCTGTGCGAGCCCAGTGATCACGCGTCGGCCGAGTTTAATTATGGAGAACTCATCAAAAACATCCAGGTAAAAGGACCTCTGTCTTTTAGGGCTTATAGGCCAAGGGATCGGGGAGGCAAAGAGTTAATTTTATGATAATATCCACCAGGTAGGACGTCTCTTTTAGGGCTTATTATAGGCCAGGGATCTGCGAGTCTAGAGTTCATTTCAACGAGGTAGGACCTCTCTTTAGGGCTTATAGGCCAGGGATCTGGGAAGTCTACAGTTAATTTTATAATAAAATCCAGGTAGGACCTCTCTTTTAGGGCTTTTAGGCCAGGGATCCGGGAGTCTAGAGTTCATTTTGACGCACGGGGAAGTGTGTGAAGGACTTGTCATCGCTTTAGGGGGGGGAAGTGCACCTTGTCCTTCCATGAACTAGCGTGGTGGTGTCCATTCATGGACTTCAACACAAAAGACAACCAGTTTGACCACCATTCATCCACCCAGCCCGTCCGTCCACTCTCTCTCTTCCTCTTTCTCTATCTCTATCTCTCTGTCCGATCAGCAGAGACTGTTATTTGCAACTTCAGCTGTGGCACAAACATTGTACGTTAGTAGTAGTTACTGGGGTCTTCAACGTTTTTCAGCCCAAGGACCCCTTAGTTGACAGAGAGATGAAGGACCCCCCCCCCCCACTACATATTGTGTTAGAGATTAAACTTCTAAATAGATTTCATAGATAGATTCATAGACTTGTTGGACAGCACTGTCATCAGTGTATGTTGGATTCATGCTAATGTTTGTTTATTTTCAGACAGTTAACCACGTAAACCGTCAATACTTCGTAAACTTGACCTTTCACTCTGTACTTAGTCTTCTTTCCCCCCCCTCTACACCAAACCTCTTTGCCAAAAAATAGCCGATCTACAAGCTCACAAGCTTTTATATCTGCTATTTTTGGCTAAAGTTCTCCAAAGAATAGGGATGCTATAGGGTTCAAGTGGTTAATGTGAAAATATATATCCATCACACAAAGATTTGGTGCCCCCCCCCCCCTGCAGTATCTCTGAGGACCCCCCTAGGGGTCCCGGACCCCCTGTTGAAGACCCATGCGTTAGTTAGTTGTTAGACAGGACCTCTCCCTCCTCTGCACATGACACGGTCATGCTTATCTGGTCCTGCTACCTGTCCTACACACTTATAGACTTGCCCAGCAACAGCCTAGTCATACAGCCATTACACAGCTCTTGAAAATGCCACATGCAGTTTGGCCCTCTGGCTGCGGGTGATAGATTAGACTCAGAGAGCATTGCTGATGGAAGTAAAGTACCAGGATGTAGGAGCCAAGGCAAATGTCACTGCTGTGCTGCTATCTGATCATGACAGTGTTTTGTTTGCACGGTTCAGTTATAGATGATACAGATTTAGCAGTTATTGTGTCTGTTTGCACAGTGGACATTTTTAATTTGGCAAAACTGGGACGTTTCCCCCGGCATTTTATGCATTTGAGTTATCATTATGTACGTATATATTTAGATGCAGAGGAATGCGTGCCCCACATGTTGAATCATTGTATGTTTAATTTCAACCATTATTGGCACTTTGTTTGTAAAGGGTCTATGACTTTCAAAAGTTTTCAACAATGACATTAAGTGGTATTCATTAATGTTCTTATCTTTATTACAGAAAAGGAATAACCCTCCAATTCAGAAGTATCCTCCAATTCAGAATCCTCCAGTTCAGAATCCAGGCCTAAATTCCAGTGACCCCTTCAATGATGACGAGAGAGAGCGACTGCAGCTTGAGGCCTTGGCAAAAAAGTTTGAAGACAAATATGTAAGTTGTTTATTTATTCGTGAACTTTACAATCTGTGATCTGTTTGTTATACAACCAACCACAAAGTGACCAAATCTATTATGTTGATGTCATTGTACTTGCATGCTTTATGTGTTTTATTTTTGTTAGATTTGTTAACCAATTATGTTGTGGGTAAAATATTTTGTCGCTTTTATGTGTTGATATTCATATGTTCTTCTTTTATGGTTTATTTATTTATTATAATTGTATTTAATTATTTATATTTTTAATCCGATGTCCTTATTAAGACTGAAAACATTTTCCCATTTAGGAGAATTTCGCCTATAGGCGAAATTCTCCGAAATTCGAAAATGTTTTCAGTGTTCACTTTGGAAACGGTCCATTATGTTGGGGCCGCAATCAATAAAGTGATTGTATTTTTTCCTTCTGTTCCATTGTATTTATTATATCTTTAAAGTCATGTCTTATTCTTATGAATGGAAATCTATTTTCTATTCTCCAATGATTGCTTACCTTGTCATCTAAATGGAATGTCTTCACAAGTTTCATGTGTTAAAATATTTGTGTTCTGTGTTTTGACCTTTTCATTTCCGTAGAGCAACACAGCAGCAGGGAAGAAGAAGAAAGACAGAATGCAAGACCTGATTGATATAGGCTTTGGTTATGATGAGACGGACCCATTTATTGACAATTCAGAAGCTGTGAGTATCTCCTACTCCATCAACATCGATGCCATTTTCCTTCATGTCCAAATTATAATGTACTTTTTGACAGCTAAAACCTAAAACTTTTGCATAGTCTTTGTTCTTTGTAAGTTGAGATCATCCTGTGTTTGTTGCTTATTTCTGTGATTGGATTGTTTAAGACAGACATGGTACCGTCAGCTACAGCGGAAATGAAACTCCATGTGCATGTTTGCACCTGAACTGAATGTGCCAGTCTGAAATCATGACTCATAAATTTGTCTTCCTCATATCTACCCTGGGATGTGTTATTTGTTTCAAATATTTTTTATTGTGAAGCACAGGGTAGGATTATACATTTCTGTTTATATACATGGATTGGGATGTGTTATTGTTTGTTCATTTGACAGTATTCACGGTTTAAGACTTTGTAGTGGCTGCAATTCACTTCTTTTGTATGGATTTTTTTATCAGCTGCAGTTTGTTTCTGAATACCCACAAACTGGTTGTCTGTCTGTCCCCAATGGCTCCAAAATTAGTTTAGCTTTAATGGTGTGTTTGTTTGCCTAAGATATTTCTGCCCCCCCATTGTCATAAATTCTTTTGTGTGTTTTCCTGTCTACTAAAGCATGTTGCTTTTTGAAATGCGGATTACAGGTTTCTTTTTTGTTTTGGGACACACATCTTTCATTTTCAGTGAACACAATTGTCTCAAAACATTTTTGGTTAGCTTTGGTTAATCTTATTTTTGATGTGGGAAATGGCATTATAAAACATTTGATGGGAAGTAACCAGGATATATTGCCATGCTTGTCGCCACTGATGGTGGAATGACTTTTGAAGACATTTTTAAATGTAGGGGTTGTCTTCAGTTCTATTGCTTAAGGATTTCTTATTTTGTTGACCTCTAATATTGACTACATTTTTGCATAAAACATAAGTGCTTACATGTTCTGTCTTATATGGACTTGTTCTTTCAGTACGATGAGCTGGTGCCTGCCTCTCTGACCACTAAGTTAGGAGGATTCTACATCAATACAGGCACACTGCAGTTCAGACCAGCCTCTGACACTGAGGGAGAAGAGGGGGCCAAGGTGAGACTAATAACACTAACACCAACACTAAGTTAAGAAAATGAATGTGTTTCTGCCATCGTGGAAAAGCTGTGAAAGTCATTGAATTTGAAAATTGGGGTTTCCAACCACAGAAAGGTTATTATACTGTTATAAAAGGTTAAAAGGTTTTGGAAGTATTATGGATTTTTTTCCCCCTTCATTTTTCTTTTCAGCGATGTTCAAGTAATTATACCCACATCACAAATGTACTTATTGCCAAGTCATAGTTGTAGCTGTTCAAAAGAAGGCATGGGATCATTAAGTCGGCTAATGTTACTCTAGAAAAAAAAGGCAGCTTTTCAAATAGATGGCAATAAATTTGGTCTATGAAATTGTATTGCATTTCCCACAAGTCAGGCAAACATAATGAAATAAGGTTGGCAGAAATATGTTGGAACTCTACCCATGAAAACACACACACACACACACACACACACACACACACACACACACACACACACACACACACACACACACACACACACACACACACACACACACACACACACACACACAGGTTTGGTGGGCTTAGCCCACTGTATGAACAGCCACATGGCCAAAATGTAATTTGTGTTGGTTAGAGCAGATAGTTAATGGTCTAAAGATGGCTGACGGGGCTGAAGCATCATGCCAAGAGAAATCTCTCAGAGAAATGCTGGCCTACACACAAAGTGCTCCCTAGCCTTTTCTGTAAGGCACATACCCCACTGTGACGTTTTGTTGTGCTACTTGCTGGAGTTCACAAAGACTGTTTGTGTTCTTATTTCAGATTGTCATTGATGATGACGATGACGATGATGAGAAGGTGATTAAAAGGAGGAAGAAGAAAGAAGTGAACAGTTTGGAAGAGAAGAAACCCAGGAAGATTAGAGTACCTAAACAAGGGTGAGGACTTGGATAGAATGCCTCTTATAATGGAGTGTATTCTGACTTGCCTTTTGTGTTCTGTCAGTTAAAAGGTTTGATCATTTTTTGGGCGGTATGCATTCTTTTGTTTGAATATATCAGAGGGCCTCTGATGGAGTTTTCAAGGCAGATACCGATTCAGATATTTTAATTGGAGCACAGAAAGGCAGACAAGCCAGTATCGACTGATTTTTTTTCTGTTCTCTTAAAGATTATGATATCCATAATGAATATAGCGAACATACGTATTCCACTGTATGCGCACATGCCTTTCATTCTAGGCCGGTATTTTTGTTTCCTCCATTTTATTTAATTTAATTTTCTTATTACACCAGACAAGTAGCATCTTTATCTATTTGAAACAAACAAAAGCTTCACAAATCGGAAAACATTTGTGAGGGCGAACTAAAAACAGATCTGCCATAATGGCCGTTACAAAATGCTAATATAAGATGCCAATTACTTAATTACCCAAGAAAAGCTGTAGATAGTTCATTACAAATGCTTGAAATTGCTCAAGATTTCTCTAGAAAAATTGTTCTGTTCCTGGAACAGGAAAGCTAATCTTTTTGGGAAAAACGATCGTCTTGCAGGACATACTAGATGCCTTATTTGATGACACATTTCTCCACCTTTCACACAGTAATAATGCTCTACTATGTACGTCTTTGCGATACTATGCTCTTATCTGTGCCCTCACATACATGAATCATGAAGTAACTCTGCCGACTGCGACGTACTCTATGGCCTTATTTTGGGAATGTCTTTCTAGACGATTATTTCTGAATTGTTTTGGAAAACAGCAGATCCACTGTTCAAGCTCACAACGCGTTGCGAAGCAATGTGTTAGTGAGCTGGTAAGATACTCTTTTCAAAATTGGGCTTAAATGGTCTTAAGAAAGACCTGCAGTTCAACCTGTCAGTGATTGTTTCTTTGTTTGCAGCATGGACTCCTGCATCTGTTCCTATGTCAGCTGAAAAAGTTGTAGTAGTCTGTAGTCTTGAAAAGATTGGGTGCACACTCAAATTTGCCACAGGGAGGGAGGGAGTAATGCACAACTGTGTTGTCGCTTTCAGTTTTTTTTTTCTCCAAACACTACTGGCAACAGTAGGGTTGCATGTTATTTATTGTTGTCAACCGAGGTGTCCAGATACTATCAAAGTGCTCCCGGGCCATGTCTTGTGTTGAGCGAAATGTAATTATTTACCCCTTTCTTCAACAGAGGATTGCCCCTCAACCTCCACCGGCCGGAGAAGAAGAAGAGGAAGAAGTTGATGAAGGACTCGCTGTGCCTGGCGGCCATGCTCCGTCGCTTCACGCGGGAGAAGGAGGAGATGAGGAAGAGGAACCCCAACGCGTTGCAGACCGGCCTGCCCAACAACCCCCACTCGGTCGCTTCGACCAACCTGCTGCTGGCTTCCAACTCCTCTCATCTCCTCCTCGGCAATGTGGCCAACAGCGACAACGTCTCCCTGGCCGACCTCACCTCAGACCCCGCCATGGTGTCGCTGCTGGGCTCGGCCAGCGAGAAGGAACTGCAGGACCTCCTTGGCGACCTGGACTTCAGCTTGCTGGACTCTGCCCCGCAGCATGTTATGGCGACGGCCAGGGAGAACGGCCTTCTGGGAGTTGGAGTCCCAGCAAACAAAGCAGCAGGTGGTGGCCAGGCACGGGGCCTGGGGGCCTCCAGTGGTCATTTCTCTCCACCTCCACTGCCTGATGGAGTGCCTGCTCCTCTTATCAAACGCATTGAGGACCTACGCACGGTGAGTCGACCGTTTGTGAAATCATGTGGTCCTGTATTATTTTATTAGTCATTTGGCTGCGTTTAAATAGGAATACTGTACAGGTGGAAAATTGATCCAGTCATAAAATGTTTTCCTCAATCCTGAGGCACAAGAGAAACATGCCTTCCAAGTTTGAAACTTCAGTCTTTCAGTTTCTTTACTCAGTGCAACTGTCAGAGTTGAACCGATTCCATGGATTCCACTTTAAGTCAGGGGTTCCCAGACCTTTCTACGCAAAGACCCCCAAATAGCCATGATCTCTGGCTACGTCCCCCCTATTGTAATAATCACACCCTGTGTGAAGATAGCGGCCATGTGTCACGTGAAGCTTGACCAATCACTTTGTTGACGGGTCTGACCAATCAGAACGTTGACGGGTCTGACCAATCAGAACGTTGACGGTGAACACGGACAAAGTCATGTATAGAGCAGGATCCGCTCTATACCTAAGTGTGAAGTGGGCGGTGTGGTCATCACAGTGGTCATCACAGTGATGGAAGCTCACTAAGTGCATAGTCCTATTTATAGGTTATTCATTTCATCATAATTTCATCATGTCTCGCTAGCCAATCACAGTGCTGAATAGAGTCAGCGGGTCAATGGGGTGTACAATGGGTGGCCAGGGGCCCATTGTGGGTGGAAGGGGTGTACAATGGGTGGCCAATCACAGTGCAGGGTTGGGGGGGGTACAATGGGTGGCCAATCACAGTGCAGCATTTGTCAATGTCCCAACCTCACATAAAGGGGCGGCTACACCGCCCAAAAATATATAGAAATAGCTTGATCTACAAGCTCACAATGCATACCAATCTATTTTCCTCTCCATTCCAATTGGCCCCTTGCCACCACATGGCAGCCCCCATTTTGAAGACCTGTGCTTTAGGTTGGTTTAAAAATGCGAAAGTAGTTCAAATGTAAGGCATGAAGCAAACGAGGATAAGCAACTGAGACGAAAAGGAATACATTTGGAAAGACAGAGTGGTAGAAAAGGCTGTATGCCTGACTTTCAGTATGATATATTTAATGTGGGTCTGTATGTGATTTGTCTTATCGCTGTCTTGCGGAGGGGTGGGGTGGGGGGTAGGTCTTGGTGCCCCCGTGAGATGAAGTATATGGCTATGTGCGTGTGTGTGTGTGTATATGCAACTGTATGGGTGGGCGTATGGAGTGTTTGCTGACTCAGCTTGTTCTCCCACAGGCCTCACGTCAGTTTGATCAAGAGGGCAGGAAGAAATTCTTCACCCTGGACATGAATAACATCTTACTGGAGTGAGTGTGACAGCCTTTAAAGCACTATTAGTTGTCTACTCTTTCTCTCTCCTTTTCTCTCTTCTCACTCTCTCTTTCACCTGCTCTTTTGCCTCTCTCTGTTGTTGTTGCGTGAGCCGGTTTAGTTTTACTTGGTTTAACCCTTTAAGGCCTGAGGTTCCGATTCTACAAAATGTCTTCTAAAACAGTTTTTTGAAAAAACGTATGTTACTATGTTAGTGGTTTTCAAACTTTCATGTCAAGGACCCCCAAAATGTATATGTATTTGGCCGCGGACCCCCATCAAAATATTTTGTTCCAGGGACCCCCAGAAGCAAAGATTTGAGTTAAAAATGTTCGCTTTAAAAATATATATTATATTCAGAAGATTTGCACACATTTTCACGATTTTTCAAAAATAGCAGATCTACAAGCTCGTAGCACGGCACTCGGTGCCGCGCTATGAGCTTGTATATCTGCTATTTTTGAATAGCCCAAAGTGTAAAATAATGCTTTTTAGCTCAAATCAAAAAATGACACAGTTCCAGGTCTTAATGGGTTAATCAGTTATATTTATTATTGATTATCCCTCTGTGACCCCATCTATCCCTTCATACTTATCCCTTTCTCATTGTCGTTGTCCCTATCTCTCTCTGTCACCAGTATTGAGCTGCAGGTGCAGGAACAACCGCAGGAGGTTCGTTCTGGCATCTACTCCCACCTGGAGGCCTTTGTGCCCTGCAACAAGGAGGCCCTCCTCAAACGCCTCAAGAAGTTGAGCATTAACATCCAGGTGAGTCCTGCTCATCTGAGGGAAAATGAAATATGCCCTCGTTGTGGAGTTGAGTTTTTTTTAACAGGGTTGACCGTACGCCATTACTCTTTCTCGAGAGGGCATTTAATGGAGCAAACTAAATTTAAAAAGGTCAAGGGAAGAGCGTGCAGCAGTAAGTGCCAGTCTCATGACGCTTTCTCATTCCCAATTGTATGTCGGTGTTGGAGTCGGGATGATTGCTGGTTGCATGACTTCCTTCTGTATGACCCCAAAACGAAGCCTTCTACTGATATAAAAATGTTCACCTGCTGTAACTATTTGAATCCACACAAACTCTCCGCTCCAATACTAGTGTATCAGTGTCTAAATGTACATTTTACATAGTAGGTATTTCTCTCGCTCATTCTCTCTCTCACCCACTGTCTTTCTACCTGTGTTTCAGGATGACCGTCTGCGGACGCCGCTGTTGAAGCTGAAGTTGGCAGTGTGCAGCGTGATGCCGGAGCAGATCCAACGCTACAACATGGACTGCATTGCCAAGGCTGCCAAGTAGGAAACTCCCTCCTTTTTGTTTTTTTGCGCATAAATAGCACAATCTTTTGTCACAGTTACGTCCTTCATTAGCTCTCCTTCTGTCTCTTGTCTGGCCTTTGCCTCACATGGGGATGTAAAGGTATACTGTTTTAAAGTACTTCCATGGTTCTTTACTCAGGGAGGCTGCTAAACGCAATCTTCAACAGCGGAATGGTTGTATTAACCGTCGTGGTTTGGTGAAAACGGTGAAAAGTTGGGAGTAATTTAGTAGAGCTGCTTGGTGCAAAAAGCTCACAAAGCCAGGAGCATGTTTATGTTCTCTGTGCAGTAAAATAAAATCGGCAAAAACGTGCTTTTCCGCAATGACAGAAGCCAGTCACAAGACTGCACTTGCACCCTACATACAGTTTCCTTGGTGCAACAGCCTGTATCTAGCACAACGGGAACATTACGTTTATAATGATAGTACTGAAATATAATTTGTAATATTGTCTAATAGTTTGTGAAACAGAGTGCCAATGGGGGGCTTCTGTCACGCTGTTTCACAAATTGGGACTTATCCTGACATAAATTGTCAGCCATGAGATTATTCATGTTTTAGCTTTAATCACTGCATACTGTGAAATGTCATAGCCGTTACATCCCTAGCCTCACATCATCATCATCTCAATTTCACTACTGATTATTACCAATAGAATGCTCTGTGTATGATGATGCATTTGGATGGTTATTAATTGTTTATCTGTGTGTGTGTGTGTGTGTGTGTGTGTTCATCTTGCAGGCAGCAGTCAGAGGAAGGTGAGAAGAACGGATCAGAGGAAGAGGATGAGGAGAAACCAGGGAAGAGGGTGATGGGCCCACGGAAGAAGTTTGTCTGGGATGACAAACTCAGGTAATTACCACGAGGTGCTGCAGCCGATCAGCAGGCTCAGGCATGTGCCGTTTGCTCATAGCGTCACGTTTGAAATTTATGACCTTTTCTGAAAGATTTGCACTTTCGAAAACCTGTAGGGGAAAGAAAATTATATTTTGTGTCCATTGATTGGCTGGAGAATTGCGGCTTGCAGAACATCTAAATGTCATCAGCAACTATGTCATAGACCAGAATTTGTGTTGTTTAACTTTCATATAGCAGCATCACAGACAACATGTACACTGGTGTCGCACTCTGAAAAATAGCCAATCTACAAGCTCATAATGCGATATGCTGTGATCCTGTAGATCTGCTACGCGACACCACCCTATGACGGAGTATAAATTAAGCATAAATAGTGCGACGGTCACATTCATTGTGGCATGGAAATTTTCCATTGGAATTGTAAGGAGAAACAGAAAGAACAAAGACGAGCATCGAAAGTGATTTATTTGGATCCATTTCAAGTGAAAGTTTCCTGTTTTTCAAGCTATAACAATTTGTGTGGTATCATGTTATTTTGTGTGTGTAGGAGTCTTCTGTGCAGCTTGGTGCGAGTGAAACTGAGCTGCTATGAACTGGAGAACCAGTGCTCTCTCACTGTGGAGGAATACCTCAAGGCCTTCATGGAGAATGAAGTCAAACCACTGTGGCCCAAGGGCTGGATGCAGGCCAGGTGTGTGTGTATTCTGCATGCTATGTACAAAAAAATGTTTTCGAAGATGGCTGATCTACAAGCTGATCTATAACAGGTCACGATGAAACATGTGGTGTGTAGATTGGCCATTTTCCCAGTGCAATATTTTATAGCATTATATGTCTCGCAATAAGATAATGAATGTAGTGAATAATGAATGTAGCTCTTTGAGTTTTTGACCACACCCCTGCATTGGGTGGGGTTTTACAAATGACTTTTGTCCTGCAACATTGACTTTAATACAGACAGACTCCTTTCCTGCTGCCAGATAATAATCATATAGGGGGCACAACATTCTTTATCAAAAGCTTTATCAACCTTTACAAATACGCGTCTGACATTGTGTCGGCCACATATAGAACACATTATGTGTGTTCTATAAAATAATTGCATCCATGCAGTGCCAGTTTTTCAGTTTAATGAGTGATCTCTCTGCCTCACTTTTATCTTTTTCCCAGTCTGTACTGTCTTAGTGCTGCCTGCAGTGAGATGTGCGGGGTGAGATGAAACCCACACAAATTACTCATACTTGGTGATCGGGCCCTGATAATGCCCCACTACCACCGATGGCACCGGACACACTGCACAAAATACGACTAAAACCCTTGGGGTGTAGAGGCCTTTAAACTACAAAATACAGCCTTTTGCTATGTCAAAGCTATATTACATTAATATTACACATTTGGCCAGGCTTTCATGAAATATAGTTCAGAAATTATACAAACTTAAAGAAAATAATCGTTAGTAGTTTGTAAAAACCCAACGTCAGACATTATGGTAATAAGTACGCATTTCTTCCATTTATGTTTTTGAACCCGAAATCAAGAACTGACTGTGATCCATGATCTCTTATCATTCTGTGCCCCCCCTCTCTTCTCAGGATTCTGTTGAAGGAGAGTCGTGTGGTACACGGTCACCTCACTGGAAACCTGTAAGTGTTCACCCTCCTACATGAACCCAAGCTATTTGATAAGGTCTAATGAGTCAGAAAGAATAATACATGGGCACTTAAGGAGAGACGTTTCGACTTGCGTCTTCCTCAAGAGTCGAACCAAAACGCAAGTCGAAACGTCAGTCACCCCTGCAAAATAATAAATACGTGCAGACCAGTCGAGTGCTCCAGTGTTTTATTTGGGTATTCTCTCCTGAAGTGCCCGGGTATTATTCTGTCTGATCTGTTGAGCACCAAGCCCTTCTACCTGTAACTGGCTGAAGCGCGTCAGACTTCTCTTTGTACCTGTAACGTCTAATAAGTATTTTAGTTGCTTCTTTATGAAGAGAGTGATGAAAAATATGGTATCTAAAAAGCAAAGCAACAAATAGTTAATCTATAGTTTAGGTAGCTAAACACCCAGCTGATATTTCTCCACACAGAGTCAAGAGGAGAATGGTGCCAGGGCCCAAGGCTAAAGCCAAGGTGAGTAATAACTTAGTTGGTTCCTCATTCAGTGTTACACAGGCAGTTGTTTGATGCAATATAGATGGATAATGTAGCAAACTATAGAAGTCCATGTACATTTTGTCACGATAGCCTATTTTTGACAAATATTATGACATGCCCAGAACAGGGACACTCGGGTGTAAGCGGTTAATAATATAATAGTATAATATAACAGTTATTAGTTAGTTAATAGTTTGTTAGACTTGTCTTTTCATTTCATATGCTCTGACATCTTTATTGACATTGAATATACTGTATATGTACAGGTACATAAATATACAGGCCCAACATTATCAAAAGGATAATGCTGGGTTTGTGCCTTGCATCCATGGCTTAACGCGTGTTGCCTCCCGTTCCCTAGGACGGCCTGTGGATCCAGAGACCCCTTCTCTCCATGGCTACCACCACAGCCATGGGCACCTCCATGCCACACTTGCCTGCCGGCCAACGGCCCTCGTCCTCACCCTCGGAGCCCATCTGTCTGTCGGACTCTCTAGACGAGGACCTGACCGCTCCCTCGCTGGACTCCATCTCCCACGCCTTGGCCCTGTTCGGCGGCTCCTCCAAGGGCATGGGCCACTCGGACAGCCCCCTGTCCCCCCCGCCCCTCCAGATGCCCACCTCGTCCCCTCCCTCCGTCACCCCCCACTACTCCTCAACCACACAGCTGTCTGCCTCAGTCACTTCCTCAGCGCAACATTCCCTCTCCAAGACAGAAACTGTTCCCCTGGCGGGTATGCCGACTACCACTCCACCTTCTGCTATTTCTACCTCTTCCTCCTCCTCCTCCTCCACCACTCCTTCGACCTCGGCCTCCATGGCTCGCCTGCAGATGGCAGGCTCGTCGTCATCGCTGGCCTCCAGGGCCTTGGACGTCACCTACGGCCTGATCAAGGGCTCCTCCGCCGCCAGCCAGAATCAGAGACACGTTACCATGGTGACGCCCACTCACCGGCCGGGCTCTGCGATGGGAGGGAGCAGCAACAAGCTCCATCCGCTGCCCTCCCCGTCGCCTCCCAAACAGCGGCCGCCTCCCACGTCTTCCCCTCTCCTGCCCCCCCACCAGAAAGGCTTCGGCAGCTCTCCGGGGGTGGTGGCGAGCAACCCCCACGGACTGGCCAAGAATAGTGCCAAAGCCAGTAGCGTCAGCAGCAACGGCGGTGCCATGAGCTGCAGCATCCCCACCTCCTCCTCCTCCTCTCGCTCCAACTCCAACAACTCCCACCAGTGCTTGCGGACGTTCTCCCCGGTGGTGGCCTTCTCCACCTCCCACTCCCCACAGGGTAAATCTCACCCTCTGCCCGGTCAGCAGCAGACCCAGCACCACCTCCACCAGGCCAACTTCATCACGCCCATGCAGGCCACCCTCACCAAGTCCTCCCACAGCAGCAACGCCTCGCCAATCATTAAGCTCACCCCTCGGCCTCCCGCCCCCACCCCGCCTCCCTCGTCCTCTTCCTCCTCGCCCTCCCCGTCCTCCTCGCCCTCGAATTCGCTCTCCCACCAGTACTCCGCGAAGTCCCCCGGCTTCCGGCCCCCCTTCAGCGGGGGGCAGGGGAAGCAGAGCCAAGGTAACTACGGCTTTGCGGGAGGCCAGAAAGCTCAGTCGGTCGCTGGCAGCAGTAGCGTTAATAACGGCAGTAACTCCAGCAATCATGGGAACATGGGAGTCGTCGTGTCCTGCTCCAGTCGCCAAGAGCTCACCCCCTCCCCTTCCTCTTTGGTCTCGGCCAATCACGGTCAGAGGCAGAGGTCTGCGGGCGGGGCAGGCCAGGGGTCCAAGGCGGGAGGCGGACGCGTGTCGTCCGGTGCCCTGTCCACACCCTCTGCAACCTCACACCTCGCACAGGTGAGATGGCGTGGAATAAACAAGGCGTGTTGTAGTGGTGGACAATGTGACGTTTAGCAGTGTATGTTGCTTTACCTCTTTTGTCTCTTTTCCACTACAAGAACTGAGTGAATTGAAATGTGCCGTGAAACATATTTTACAGGTTCTAGATTTGTTTCCATACCCCATGGCTCTGTTTCAGATAACCAAATTTGGGCCCTGCTCAGAGGGGGGGGGGGGGGGGGGGGGTACTAAACCCTGAGTTATGGGAACCCAGAAGAGAGACGATATACAAGCTTGTAGATGGGCTAGATTTTATGACGTACATCCCCCTTCAAGGGGTAGTTCTGGTTATAATGCAAACGTAGATAAAAAATCATTCTGGTTATTGAAGGTCATGGATTGTTAGCCTTTGTAGTCGAAAAGAGCCATTTGTCTGCCTTAGTCACCCCTCTGTTCCTCTATTGCTTCTCTCCTGTTCTTTTTCCTCCCTCGATTTTCACCTCTATTCCTCTCTCCCCTCTGGTGTTGCGACTCCCCGCTCACCTCAACTTTCCTACCTCTCCACTTTGCTGCCTTTTTTCCCTCCTGCTTATGATTAGCTTTTTTCCTCCCCGCTGTAAATACTCACTCATATTGCTTGTCTCTATCTAACAGCAGATTTATACTTGATTGCGTGCCAGTGTTGTGGACAAAAATTGCTGATCCACATGCTAACAAGCTTGTAGATCGGCAGTTTTTTGGTCAGGACACCAATTCTATTTTAACAAAGAAATATCACTTACCCTACCGTAACACTCATTTGAACAAAAAAATATCACTTACACCCCCCTTTAAGCATAACTCCTCCATTCTTCTTCCTCCAGGTATCGTCAGCAGGCAGTGCCCTCCTGGGAAGCTCCGCTGCTCTGCCACTGAGCTTTGGGATGTTGGGCGGTCTGGTGCCAGTCACACTGCCCTTCCAGTTCCCCTCGCTGCTTAACTTCACCGCTCCCGGAGCACCGGGGGCGGGCTCCATGGGCACAGTCGCCAGTGCCAACTCAGGATACTCCCTATCGCCGAATGAGCTAATGGGTGGGTAGAAGAAGAGCTTAACAGGGAACAGTCATGCTAAGCTCAAGCTCTTATCATATCAAAGCTTCGTCTGTGTAAAAAGCCAGATTAAAACTTGCTTCACAGCAACTGCTTGTATAACTAATAGATTAGCTGAAAACAGTAGTTTTTTTTTTATTTGTGTGGGCTACGACACACTATGATACATTGCTTTCACCTGGTTGTTACACAGACAATTCCCCTCTTGCGACAAGGAGGGAAATCAGTTTATTGTCCAGGTATGTTCACATATGAGGAATTTGACTTTCACAAGACAAATCTATACAGCAGATGAGAGGGGAAAAAAGGTATACTACATTGTACATTTTAGATATTGCACAGACAGGAGCAGTGGAGGAAGTGTTTTTCTTTGATCCGTTTCCTGGCTTGTTTCACAGACGAGGCTTTGATATTACAGGCTGATTTTTCTTTTCAAAGCTCAGATATCAAGCAGTGCTTTTATGCTGAAGCAAAATGGACTGCGTGACTGTTCCTCTTTTATAGCCCAATGTTTTCTTTAGTTTAGTTTTTTTCAGGCTTGTTGCCTCACTGAAATGTCGCTGTCGGGTGGACACCTCATATGTCCAAAACCGTAAAAAAATATATGTACAATTGTGAAATAGTCGATCTACACGCTCACAACCCGCTGCGATGCGTTGTGAGTGTGTAGATCTGCTATTTTCACTACTTTTGTGCAACACTTTTGTGCACACAACATTAGGGCATTAATTTATGAAATGCCCTAATTTATTTATGAAATGGCCAAATCAGACATACTGAACCAGATGAACATAAAAAACAGACATAAACCTTTCCTTTAGTGCCATCCTCAGGCCAAAATGTTGCACACATGATATCTGATAACGTAATAGGCAGATTGAACCCTGTTATTTAGATTTGTATTTGTTTCCTTTTATTTCACTTCAAAGCTTTTGCTGTTTACAATTATGTACCAGTGCCACATACACTCATTGTCATTTTCTTCTTTTTTTTTTGCTCTAGCCTAGCGGCTGCTAACGGCGAACATTTTTAGACTCTTAGTCTCGTTTTTTCTATTGCCTCTGCATATTCACCAAGTGGGTGTATGTTTGTCTGTGTCGTGTATCTGTGTTACACACCGTTACCGAAATATAAGCGCACACTACCTTCCTCTGTGCGTCTCTGGATTTCTCACTGTGACCATCTTGTCTCTTTTCCTATTTCCTTTGTTCTCTCGTGTCTTTTGTGCCCATCTTGGTTACCTCTCTCCCTGTAATCACCACCACCTTCACTCTTATCCTTTCATTTCTCATGTCGACTGTCATTATACCGCCTCTTTATTTTTCTTCTCGCCCCCTCCTCATCTGTCCATTCCTCCCTCCATCTCTCCTCAGATCTATATAAGAGTCTCCAGTCAGGGGCGCAGGCTGCCCTACCTCCTCACTTGCAGCTTGCTTTCTCAGGTAATCCGCACTCCTCCTCCTCCTCCTCTTTAGAAGTTCCCACCCCACTCCTCCTTCCTCCCCTCTCCATCTGTCCTGTCACCATTTCCTACAGTATGTGAAGTTGACCTGTTGAACAACCATGCTGTCTTTTTGTTCCCTATTATCTGCTTGCTTTTTTTTGGTGCTTGGCATGCCTGTGGTTCCTTCTCTGTGCCATAGCACAATGGAAGAATGTTTTTTATGTTTTTACAAAGCTTTCTCTGAGAGAAGGGGGAGAGGTCTGTTATGTTACAGGAGGCTGCTTATAGCAGTGGTTCTCAGGGGTCCTTGAGGGGGTTCCAGGGGGTCCCCTGCAAATTTTGTTAATGCAGCATCACAATCATTTTAAACACTATCCATATTTATTACGTTGGTTATTCAAAAATAGCAGAAATACAAGCTTGTGGAGCTTGTACATCTGCTGTTATTGATTTGTTTAAAAAACATTTTCAGGTGGGTGTCCGTGGCCAAATGTATATCAATTATTAGGAGGTCCGTAGTACAAAAGTTTGAGAGCTACTACTGGCTTATAGGATATTTGAGTCTCAGGGGTTTTCATGTAACAATGGATCATTTCTGTTTTTCACATGATATGGGGATGGTTACACAATGTTTTTCACATGATAATGGGATGGTTACACATGATATGTGGACGGTTACACAAGTGAAACATAAACACTCCTAATGCATGCTGTGGGAAGTTTTACTATGTTTGTTAATTCTCGCTCATTTTGGCTTAAATGAACAGTTCCAAATTATATCTTATGCTTCATTAATACGAAATTGGCATCAGCAGTTGCTGAGTTTGATTGTTTTGTTGCCTGAGATTGGGGAATGCTATCCTTGCATCCCACGTTTAACCAGGTTAAGTTCACTACTAAACACACTCAGACATAACATACCACACAGACATAACCCATTAAGACCTGAGGACCCAATTCTACAAATGTCAGTGGTTCTCAAACTATTTAATGTCAAGGACCCCGAAAATGATATGTATTTGGCTGCGGACACCACATCTCAAAATATTTTGTTCCAGGGACCCCCAAGAACAAAGATTTTTCAAAAATAGCAGATCTACAAGCTCATAGTACTTCGTGCCGCGCTATGAGCTTGTATATATGCTATGTTTGAATAGCCGAAGTATAAAACCATAGTTAAAATGAACAAATGCCAATCTGCACTTACATCTCTCTTTCACATTAGCGTGGCAAACTGTGTTTAATGTCTGTGTCCTCTCCTCCAATCAGATGCGAACCAAAGCCAGGGTGGAGACATGAAGCGAAAGTCCCACTGACCAATAAGGGCAGAAGATGCCGAGACCTGATAGGTGACATCGCCGCTTCCTCGAGACACCACCCACCAATAGGAATCTTCACTTTGATGGACTAACATGATGATTATGTAATACAGGACCTAAAAATGGACATAAGGATAAATAAAACAGGAGAAACAGAAAATGAAAAAAATAATCAATGTACCCTCACTATGACGGAAGATGAATTAATTTAAATGTATTTTCTAATTACCGGGTATTAGAATAAGACTTTGGGGTGAATGACGAAACATTTATTTTTGTTCAGCTTATTTTTTATTTTATTTTTTATTTTATGTCAACATGTTTACATACGACCGACCTTGATCACTGTGGAATGAGTGCAAGCTAGATGGCGGTACAAGACAGTAGTCGTACGCTACTTAATATGATTTTGTATTTAAGCATATGTGGAATAGTGGAACTCTTTTGTTCTCTTAGTACAAAACAAGAAAAGAAAACAAGATTTAAAGAAATGAATTTCTTATTTTTTTCCTGTCCTTTGTCTCTGATGTGGGAATTGTCGTGTCCATAGAATTTTATTGTTGGAGTTCACCTCTGCTCCCACAAATGACTGTTAAGTAGTAGCTTATATTAATATTGATAAATTATTTGTAATTTTACACGGGGACAAAAAAAAGTATGTGAGAGTGAAAGAGCAGGTATTGATTTGAATGTGTGTGGGTGTGTATATAGATAATATACTGTATTTTCCAGGTTACTTTGTACCAGTGGATGAGAAAGCATACCCACTTCTCAGTGTGTGTGTGTGTGTGTGTGTGTGTGTGTGTGTTGGGCGGGCTTGTGTGTGTCCCCTCTCTTGCTCTGCGTGTCTTTGGTGCTGTATCACACTGGACTTTTTCTGGGGGGATGAAAAAGAAAAACTTGAATTGCAAAGTACAGCTCCTCTTCTGGTTAGGGGAGTAAGTTACAAGAGAGGGGAGAAATGTGAGATTGTAGCCTACTTGAATTTTTTTTTTGTGAATTCAGATTCTTTTATTTACTTTTCTCTGCTTATTATCAACTCAACAGACTCAAAACTCAATATAACACAACGCCTTAGTTTGTATTAAAAAAAAAAGTTTGAAAAGATCTATGCAGGACTGTAAAACGCTCAATGCAAAAGTGCAAGTTGTCGCTTGGCTTTGAACCTCTCCTCAACTGTCAGTGCATTTCTGGGAGTTGTGAATGTTTGTGTATGTATGTATGTATGTCAAATGGGACTCCTTTTCTTAGAAATACCTTCCCCTTTGCGCTAAATACCTCTGTTAACAATACCGTTTTTACCTTCTTATAACCTTCTGCTTTTCCTAGTAAATTGTCCTCAACCAGTTCTCTTATCCTCCTCCATATGTTGTGGACTGACCAACTGCACCAAGAATGGCGCCAAAGATTGTTACGTAGCTAATGTAGGTGGGGTGGTGTTGGTCGGTGTGTGTGTGTGTGTGTGTTTAAACGGATGTTTCTCCAAATCTAATCCATGAGTGTTTATGTCTGTGTGGTCTTTCAGAGTGTCATCGTGAAGAAAACCTATTTTGTCCTGAGACTGGAGCAGTTAATTGTGCTTTTCTGGGGGGAAGGGAATACAAATTACATTTCACAATAACTGGTTACTTAATTTGGTCTTTTGTAGATTATTTTTGTGTGTCCGTAAATAAAAAACAGAGGTGGTTTTCAGTATGATTTCACTTTGTTTTTCTTATTCTGGTAATATGTCAGGCACTATCCCCTAAATCAACTATTTTCCATATAAAACGTCTCGGTATTCAAATTTTTAAGAAATACTACATTCTGAATTAATTATATAAAAAAAAACTCAATCTGAAATATAACGGGGTGGAGACACAAGCGTTTTTCTTTTATCTGGTAAATCCAAGCCATTATATTTTCACAAGTTGCTTATTTATTTTGTTCTGTTTTCATCTGGAATGCTTTTCAATAGATAAAAATAAACAATGGTACTCAAATATTTACTTAAGTGTTGGCATCAAAATATTCTTAACCCTCCTGCACTGTTCGGGTCAAATCTGACCGATTTATAACTTTCCTGAATCATAAATATTGTATTTTTCATCTGGGGCCTATTACAAAAGGAGAATTAAATAAGCCTGGATTTAAGTCAAATCCAGGTTTGACAAAGTCTGGTCCGTACAGCCTGGTTTATTCCGTTCCATAAACGCCAAGCCAGGCTGAAAAGGATTGACTTTGTCGAGCTAGACCTTGTCAAGCCTAACCTCGGTCCCAGCCTCACTCATCTACGAAGAGAAGCCGGGATGGTAAAGTCAGGCTTCACGTATTCCTATAACTACCGAAACGAAAGTTAAATCCAAAAAAATCACTAAGTGTGGAGGCCAAAATCGCCCCCCCAAAAACCTGTTAGGAGTACGTTTCAGGCAATTTAGAGTTGATCGGTAGTACTTTGTAGTGGAGTCATTTTTTTTTTCACCATTGTGTCACTACCGAACCTAATGTTAAATCCGAAAAAATCACTAAGTGTGGGGGCCAAAATCGTCCCCCCAAAAACCTGTTAGGAGTACGTTTCAGGCAATTTAGAGTTGTAATTTGATTTCCAGGATTTGAGTCTTGAGTCCCAAGTCTCAAGACCCAAAAGAGTCTTGAGTCGAACCAATTACTCCCGCGGAGACATCAAATTTCTCTTTTGGGCCTTGAGTCCCAAGACTCAAGGCCCAAAAGAGAAATTTAATGTCTCTGCCCCATTCATACTTTAAAATGTTCATCTTACTGTGGACATGTTTGCCTGAAAAGGAATCTTTGAAATGTTTAATAGTTTTAGAATTGTACCCCTTTAAAAGTTCAGAGATTTATAATGGAGGTCGATGGACGAACACTTTCACCTAGAAACTCCATTCATAGTTCAAAACATCCACCTTACTGTGGACATGCATGCTTGAGATTTTTTTCTTTGAAATCATTTGTAGTTTGGGAGATATTTAACTTTAAGCGCCCCATGCATTGTGGATGCGGCAAAGGGAAACGAGTACAGGCTACTAATCCTACATACTTACTGCTAGTAACCCCATTCATACTTTAAAATGTTCATCTTACTGTGGACATGTTTGCCTGAAAAGGAATCTTTGAAATGTTTAATAGTTTTAGAATTGTACTCCTTTAAAAGTTCAGAGATTTATTATGGAGGTCGATGGACGAATTTGGGACAAAAAAAAAAACACTTTCACCTAGAAACTCCATCCATAGTTCAAAAAATCCACTTACTGTGGACATGCATGCTTGAGATTTTTTCTTTGAAATCATTTGTAGTTTGGGAGATATTTAACTTTAAGCGCCCCATGCATTGTGGATGCGGCAAAGGGAAACGAGTACAGGCTACTAATCCTACATACTTACTGCTAGTAACCCCATTCATACTTTAAAATGTTCATCTTACTGTGGACATGTTTGCCTGAAAAGGAATCTTTGAAATGTTTAATAGTTTTAGAATTGTACTCCTTTAAAAGTTCAGAGATTTATAATGGAGGTCGATGGACGAATTTGGGACCTCAAAAAAACACTTTCACCTAGAAACTCCATTCATAGTTCAAGAAATCCACCTTACTGTGGACATGCATGCTTGAGATTTTTTCTTTGAAATCATTTGTAGTTTGGGAGATATTTAACTTTAAGCGCCCCATGCATTGTGGATGCGGCAAAGGGAAACGAGTACAGGCTACTAATCCTACATACTTACTGCTAGTAACCCCATTCATACTTTAAAATGTTCATCTTACTGTGGACATGTTTGCCTGAAAAGGAATCTTTGAAATGTTTAATAGTTTTAGAATTGTACTCCTTTAAAAGTTCAGAGATTTATTATGGAGGTCGATGGACGAATTTGGGACCTCAAAAAAACACTTTCACCTAGAAACTCCATCCATAGTTCAAAAAATCCACTTACTGTGGACATGCATGCTTGAGATTTTTTCTTTGAAATCATTTGTAGTTTGGGAGATATTTAACTTTAAGCGCCCCATGCATTGTGGATGCGGCAAAGGGAAACGAGTACAGGCTACTAATCCTACATACTTACTGCTAGTAACCCCATTCATACTTTAAAATGTTCATCTTACTGTGGACATGTTTGCCTGAAAAGGAATCTTTGAAATGTTTAATAGTTTTAGAATTGTACTCCTTTAAAAGTTCAGAGATTTATAATGGAGGTCGATGGACGAATTTGGGACCTCAAAAAAACACTTTCACCTAGAAACTCCATTCATAGTTCAAGAAATCCACCTTACTGTGGACATGCATGCTTGAGATTTTTTCTTTGAAATCATTTGTAGTTTGGGAGATATTTAACTTTAAGCGCCCCATGCATTGTGGATGCGGCAAAGGGAAACGAGTACAGGCTACTAATCCTACATACTTACTGCTAGTAACCCCATTCATACTTTAAAATGTTCATCTTACTGTGGACATGTTTGCCTGAAAAGGAATATTTGAAATGTTTAATAGTTTTAGAATTGTACTCCTTTAAAAGTTCAGAGATTTATAATGGAGGTCGATGGAAGAATTTGGGACCTCAAAAAAACACTTTCACCTAGAAA
Organism: Gymnoscopelus microlampas; assembly: GCF_963454915.1. Taxonomy (NCBI): domain Eukaryota; kingdom Metazoa; phylum Chordata; class Actinopteri; order Myctophiformes; family Myctophidae; genus Gymnoscopelus; species Gymnoscopelus microlampas. The sequence goes on from NC_139939.1 coordinate 44,802,174, forward strand.
CTCCATTCACAGTTCAAAAATTCCACCTTACTGTGGACATGGGTCAGGGGATCTTAGAATAATCTCACATTCTATTCCAATTCACTTTTTAAACAATTATTTTACTGATTTTCCTTTCAGACCCCAAATTATATATTGCTAAATTTTTCAAATATTCACTTCCAATTTGAAGCTCAGATTATACTAAGATCCCCCGGGCCTGTGAAGGTATTTTAGTATAATCTGAGATTCAATTCGAATTCACTTCTCAAGTCTATCTTACTGATTTTCGTTTCAGAACCTAAATAAAACATTGCTTGTTTCTGTCTGCTTCTGTGATGTATGTCCTGTAATGTACTTTGTGTAATGTATTGTGTATGTCCTGCCTGTATCTTGAACGGTGACGTCATGGACACAAAGCAAATTTCGGTGAAAGCTGACAATAAAGTTGTATCGTATCGTATCGTATCGTATCGTATCGTATCGTATCGTATCGCTTCATTTTTTCAATTTTCTATCCCACCAAAAAATCAGGAAAATGCTCCATTTTTCTGATATTCTGCTAAGTATTTTGGCTTCTTTTGATTTGGGACTGACACTGAGAAAAGCTCAAAATAGTTTTTTTTTTTTCAAATCTTTCATCCCAGAATAAAAATCAAAGAATGTCTTTGCCATTTTTCCAATTTTCTAGCCTACCCAAAAAAATCAAGAAAATGTTTCGTTTCGGTAAAATTTCTTTTACCGAAACGAAAGTTAAATCCGAAAAAATCACTAAGTGTGGAGGCCAAAATCGTCCCCCCAAAAACCTGTTAGGAGTACGTTTCAGGCAATTTAGAGTTGATTGGTAATTTTCGTTTCGGTAAAATTTATTTTACCGAAACGAAAGTTAAATCCGAAAAAATCACTAAGTGTGGAGGCCAAAATCGTCCCCCCAAAAACCTGTTAGGAGTACGTTTCAGGCAATTTAGAGTTGATTGGTAAATTTATTTTACCGAAACGAAAGTTAAATCTGAAAAAATCACTAAGTGTGGAGGCCAAAATCGTCCCCCCAAAAACCCGTTAGGAGTACGTTTCAGGCAATTTAGAGTTGATTGGTAATTTTCGTTTCGGTAAAATTTATTTTACCGAAACGAAAGTTAAATCCGAAAAAATCACTTAGTGTGGAGGCCAAAATCGTCCCCCCAAAAACCTGTTAGGAGTACGTTTCAGGCAATTTAGAGTTGATTGGTAGTACTTTGTAGTGACTTTGTTTGGTCCCTAACATTCATCGAGCTCTGGACTTTGTAAATTTATTTTTTCACCATTGTGTCACTACCGAAACGAAAGTTTGTCACTACCGAAACGAAAGTTAAATCCGAAAAAATCACTAATTGTGGAGGCCAAAATCGTCCCCCCAAAAACCTGTTAGGAGTACGTTTCAGGCAATTTAGAGTTGATTGGTAATTTTCGTTTCGGTAAAATTTATTTTACCGAAACGAAAGTTAAATGCGAAAAAATCACCAAGTGTGGAGGCCAAAATCGTCCCCCCAAAAACCTGTTAGGAGTACGTTTCAGGCAATTTAGAGTTGATTGGTAATTTTCATTTCGGTAAAATTTATTTTACCGAAAAGAAAATTAAATGCGAAAAAATCACTAAGTGTGGAGGCCAAAATCGTCCCCCCAAAAACCTGTTAGGAGTACGTTTCAGGCAATTTAGAGTTGATTGGTAATTTTCGTTTTGGTAAAATGTATTTTACCGAAACGAAAGTTAAATCCGAAAAAATCACTAAGTGTGGAGGCCAAAATCGTCCCCCCAAAAACCTGTTAGGAGTACGTTTCAGGCAATTTAGAGTTGATTTTTTCGGATTTAACTTTCGTTTCGGTAGTGACAAACTTTCGTTTCGGTAGTGACACAATGGTGAAAAAATAAATGTATTTGTCTTGTTTGTTGTTCAAGTCAAAGCACCAGGAAGGCTGTATTTCTTGGCCAACAGTTAGCTCAATGGGTTGATACGCAGTATTCATGATCCAGAGGCCATGAGTTCAAATCCCACTGGTGTCTTTACTGTGATGCTTCCCTTTGCAGACTAACTTCTAGAAAAACAAGTTAAAACCACCAGGAAACCTGTAACTCTCAGCCAACAGCTTAGCTCAACTGGTAGAGCGTCTGTCCAATAACATGACTTGACTTGACCTGAGTGGGTTCGATTCCCACTCGAGTCAAGTGTCCCCGGTAACTTGGGGCAACGGATAAATTGACTGATATCCTTAGTGATGCTTCCCTTTGCAGACTAACTTCTAGAAAAACAAGTTAAAACCACCAGGAAACCTGTAACTCTCAGCCAACAGCTTAGCTCAACTGGTAGAGCGTCTGTCCAATAACATGACTTGACTTGACCTGAGTGGGTTCGATTCCCACTCGAGTCAAGTGTCCCCGGTAACTTGGGGCAACGGATAAATTGACTGATATCCTTAGTGATGCTTCCCTTTGCAGACTAACTTCTAGAAAAACAAGTTAAAACCACCAGGAAACCTGTAACTCTCAGCCAACAGCTTAGCTCAACTGGTAGAGCGTCTGTCCAATAACATGACTTGACTTGACTTGAGTGGGTTCGATTCCCACTCGAGTCAAGTGTCCCCGGTAACTTGGGGCAATGGATAAATTGACTGATATCCTTAGTGATGCTTCCCTTTGTAGACTAACTTCTAGAAAAACAAGTTAAAACTACCAGGAAACCTGTAACTTTCAGCCAACAGCTTAGCTCAACTGGTAGAGCGTCTGTCCAATAACATGACTTGAGTGGGTTCGATTCCCACTCGAGTCAAGTGTCCCCGGTAACTTGGGGCAACGGATAAATTGACTGATATCCTTAGTGATGCTTCCCTTTGCAGACTAACTTCTAGAAAAACAAGTTAAAACCACAAGGAAACCTGTTACTCTCAGCCAACAGCATAGCTCAACTGGTAGAGCGTCTGTCCAATAACATGACTTGACCTGAGTGGGTTCGATTCCCACTCGAGTCAAGTGTCCCCGGTAACTTGGGGCAACGGATAAATTGACTGATATCCTTAGTGATGCTTCCCTTTGCAGACTAACTTCTAGAAAAACAAGTTAAAACCACCAGGAAACCTGTAACTCTCAGCCAACAGCATAGCTCAACTGGTAGAGCGTCTGTCCAATAACATGACTTGACTTGACTTTAGTGGGTTCGATTCCCACTCGAGTCAAGTGTCCCCGGTAACTTGGGGCAATGGATAAATTGACTGATATCCTTAGTGATGCTTCCCTTTGCAGGTTTCAGTTACTAAGGTGGTGACTGGATTTGAACCAGCACACTCCTACAAGTTATTCTACGGATATCAGTCAATTTATCCGTTGCCCCAAGTTACCGGGGACACTTGACTCGAGTGGGAATCGAACCCACTCAAGTCAAGTCAAGTCATGTTATTGGACAGACGCTCTACCAGTTGAGCTATGCTGTTGGCTGAGAGTTACAGGTTTCCTGGTGGTTTTAACTTGTTTTTTTAGAAGTTAGTCTGCAAAGGGAAGCATCACTAAGGATATCAGTCAATTTATCCATTGCCCCAAGTTATCGGGGACACTTGACTCGAGTGGGAATCGAACCCACTAAAGTCAAGTCAAGTCATGTTATCGGACAGACGCTCTACCAGTTGAGCTATGCTGTTGGCTGAGAGTTACAGGTTTCCTGGTGGTTTTAACTTGTTTTTCTAGAAGTTAGTCTGCAAAGGGAAGCATCACTAAGGATATCAGTCAATGTATCCGTTGCCCCAAGATACCGGGGACACTTGACTCGAGTGGGAATCGAACCCACTCAAGTCATGTTATTGGACAGACGCTCTACCAGTTGAGCTAAGCTGTTGGCTGAAAGTTACAGGTTTCCTGGTGGTTTTAACTTGTTTTTCTAGAAGTTAGTCTGCAAAGGGAAGCATCACTAAGGATATCAGTCAATTTATCCGTTGCCCCAAGTTACCGGGGACACTTGACTCGAGTGGGAATCGAACCCACTCAGGTCAAGTCAAGTCATGTTATTGGACAGACGCTCTACCAGTTAAGCTAAGCTGTTGGCTGAGAGTTACAGGTTTCCTGGTGGTTTTAACTTGTTTTTCTAGAAGTTAGTCTGCAAAGGGAAGCATCACAGTAAAGACACCAATGGGATTTGAACTCATGGCCTCTGGATCATGAATACTGCGTCTCAACCCATTGAGCTAACTGTTGGCCAAGAAATACAGCCTTCCTGGTGCTTTGACTTGAACAACAAACAAGACAAATACGTTTATTTTTTCACCATTGTGTCACTACCGAAACGAAAGTTTGTCACTACCGAAACGAAAGTTAAATCCGAAAAAATCACTAAAATAAATGTTACCGAAACGAAAATTACCAATCAACTCTAAATTGCCTGAAACGTACTCCTAACAGGTTTTTGGGGGGACGATTTTGGCCTCTACACTTAGTGATTTTTTCACATTTAACTTTCTTTTCGGTAAAATAAATTTTACCGAAACGAAAATTACCAATCAACTCTAAATTGCCTGAAACGTACTCCTAAGAGGTTTTTGGGGGGACGATTTTGGCCTCCACACTAGTGATTTTTTCGGATTTAACTTTCGTTTCGGTAGTGACAAACTTTCGTTTCGTAAACATTTCAAACATTCCTTTTCACGCAAACATGTCCACAGTAAGATGAACATTTTAAAGTATGAATGGGGTTACTAGCAGTAAGTATGTAGGATTAGTAGCCTGTACTCGTTTCCCTTTGCCGCATCCACAATGCATGGGGCGCTTAAAGTTAAATATCTCCCAAACTACAAATGATTTCAAAGAAAAAATCTCAAGCATGCATGTCCACAGTAAGGTGGATTTTTTTTAACTGTGAAAGGAGTTTCTAGGTGAAAGTGTTTTTTTGAGGTCCCAAATTCGTCCATCGACCTCCATTATAAATCTCTGAACTTTTAAAGGAGTACAATTCTAAAACTATTAAACATTTCAAAGATTCCTTTTCAGGCAAACATGTCCACAGTAAGATGAACATTTTAAAGTATGAATGGTTACTAGCAGTAAGTATGTAGTATTAGTAGCCTGTACTCGTTTCCCTTTAAATGTCCATTGCCGCATTGACAATGCATTGGGCGCTTAAAGTTAAATATCTCCAGAACTACAAAGTAGTCTAACAACACAAATCTGCCTCCAGCTGACACAAAACATTTTCAGATGGGGCTTATAGGGATAAATTAGCATACATATTAACTTGGGGGTCCATGACATAAAAATATTTGAGAACCACCGGTTAAAACAATTGAACAATTGTGAAGCAAGCCCAAATAACCAACTACACTTTAGAAACAAGCCCAAAGAAACGCACCACAATATTTACAAGCAACTTTACAGAAAAATAAGCCCAAATTAGCTTATAATAAGCGGACATGGCAACACTGTTTAGCACAGTTCAGCACGGTGACGTTGAAGTTGGATGCTGTTGGATGCAGCCTTCTAGAGTAATCATCATATCTGGTCATACACACTGGTCATATGCACGTCTCAGGGATATACGAACCGCTTTGAGAATTGCACGTCAGTTTGAGAGTACCAAAAATACGACCTCCTTTACGAACTTTATTTACCCCATATTTACAACCCTCTTTATGAATCGGGGCCATTGTGTGCCCAGTGGGTAAAGAGATATCTGTTGAAAAGACACGTCTTTTACAACGTTGATACGTTGTAAATACTGAATACTGGAAATGACATCTACTGTTAAAAATTCTTGGGGGGGACCCCCAGCGTGGTCAAGAGCCCCCCCCCCCATGGAAGAAAATCTCCTGTTATCGGACAGTCTGAAATTGGCATAGCCTCAGTGGCGCACCTCGCTAAGTATTTGACTCCCCCCCACTTACGATGGACATTTCCTCTATGTGAAGTCCATCTTTGTGGGCCAAGGGCTAAGATTACTCTGAGAAATTAAATCCTCTACGCCCACGAATAAAACAGAAGCACAAAGCTACAATGAATATGCTTTATTTTTCTTTTACAAAAAACAAAACCATAAACAAAACCATGAACAGAACAAAAAACATGGTCTAAAAATACAGGTATACAAGAAATTATATAGTGGTGGAATATTTGCAGTTGAATGCCTGGATGTCAACAGCCAGTCAGATCATTCATAACACAAGTCAACTACTTCATGGATGTTAAAGCTTTTAACCAAATTAAATCCTGTGCAAGACTTTATTTCCCAAAAGCATTTTAGAACAAATACCATCTTGGCGCCAACACACTTTCAGGGAAATATTTCTTGCACAGGAGGCAAGAACACAGGGCTCTGAAGCTCTTGTAGTTAATAATAATAATAATAATAATACTGATGTTTGACCCAAACATTCTACCTAGAAGGATACT
>NC_139939.1:44811052-45031052 GCF_963454915.1 Gymnoscopelus microlampas
CAACAAAGTAAAGATATTAAAGTTGCTATTCAAATGCCATGGTGCCGACTGGTAGCACTCACACAACCCTACCCTTACTTTTCTTACTTATTTCAAAGCTGGCCTCCAGGAGCCTCATAGAATAAAATACAAGAAACCTCAGGGTCTACCCAAGTCTTTCTTGAGGGAGTAGGGTCTACCTAAGTCTGTTCTTGAGAGAGTAGAGAATAAAACACATGGAACCTCAGGCTCTACCTAAGTCTGTTCTTGAGGGAGTTGACCTCCCGGGTAAGGCCCTCGCTGGCCTCTGTGGCGTCGTCCAGCTCCCTCTGCAGCTTCCTGCGGGAGGCGTTGGCCCTGGTGGCCTCCTCCTCTGCCTCCTCCAGCTGACGCTTCAGCTGCTTCATGCGAGAGTTGGCCTTCTCCATCTGGGGGAAGATGCAGAGAGAGAAAAATTAGTGAGTGATTGAAGTGAGTTTTCTGACATACAGCAAGAAAAAGTAATTAACCCTATTTTATACTTCAGCTGTTTGAAAATAGCTCATCTACAATGTGACGCGTTCTTTTTTTTAAGAACTTTGAATCATTTTGAAAAAGATTCATACAAATCTGGGGTCCTTGAAATGAAAATATTTGCGAACCAAACAGACTGTAAAAAAGAATGGACTAAGTGACGCCATTGGTTTCTACAGACGCGTTTTAAAGCCTGTTTTTCAGTGATTTCAAATCCGCCATCTTTCTATATCCGGTCCGACATGCTCCCGGAAATGAATGCTATTGGCTGCAACCGCAGCGAGGGCAGGTCTTCACTCGGTAGAACCAGTAGAAACCCTAGAAACATCATAATTTATGATTATGATGGAGTAGTAGAAAAATGAGTGTTTTGAATAAAGTGCGAAATGGCGGAAAATGTAATCTGGCACAAGTGGCCGAAGCCACTATGGGGAGTGAGAATCCAAGGAATCCAGGTAAACATATTTTTATTGTACGAGCTAAAGTCCAAGAGTTATTGGCCAGTTGTAGCACCACCATGAGGCCGATGTGAAAACGTTTGGGAGGAAGTTCTTCCTTGGCCTCGTGTGAGTGTCCGTGCAAAGTTTCACAGCAATCGGGAGCTGTGTTCATGATTTAGCATTTTGTGCAAAACAAGCCAGATGACAGGGAAGCACCATAGGAAGCACCATAGATGACAGGGAAGCACCATAGGAAGCACCACAGAAGACCGGCATCGTTCAAACCATCAAACGGTATAGTGAGACCCTCGTAACTTCATATTTATATTTCAGGATGGTTCAAATAGTCTAACAGCATAGTGAGACCCTCGCCTAGTAGCTGTTTTTTACTGAAGGATGGAACTAGGTCTGTGACACCTTTCTATGCATAGTGTTTCGCACATAGTTCGTGGCCAGATCGCTGGCTTACGGGCAGTCAGGATGGGGTGTTTGTCAGGGAGTGAGGTTTTAACCACGTTAAACTCCAGCATCCGTATTGTGGGGAAAGCTTTCGCAGGAAAACAAGCTTACAAGCTTACAACGCAGCTTGTAGATCTGCTATTTTCAGCAAAAGCTTTCGCCACAATAACAGAAAATACACTAGCATAGAGCCCTGAGGGACTCCGCTCAACCATATGGATGGGGTTTAACACATTGACTGCCTAGATCGAATTAATTCGATATTAGCTTATCATCACTTGCCTGCCAAGATCGAATTAATTCGATATTAGCAAAAAAATATTTTTTCAAAAAACATTCAAATTTTTTATTTTTATTTTTTACTTTTTTTTTGACCCAAAGACCAAGGAGATATGAATTTTCGAAGATCTTTACTCTCATCCACTTCCTTGTTAACTTAAAACTTAAAAATGTTGTATCTCGGCTCCTGAGTACTTTTTTTTTCCCATTGAAAAATCTCTGGCATGAATAACAATAGGCAGTGAAAATAATTCCGGCAGTCAGTGTGGTTTTATAGACGTCGTCTCTAACGGCTGAGAGTGGGTGTCCTCACCTGCTCCTTGAACTGGTCGGCATGGCGACGTTCGTCCTCCACTTGCATCATCACCTCCTTCAGTTTCTTCTCCGTGCGGCGGACAATCTTATTGGCTGCTGCTCTCTCCCTAGAGGATTAGAAGAGGGTAAAACAAAGGTATATTTCATGCAAGGTGCAGGTTGCATCTTTTTCACCCACTGATGCATTCTGCTTATTAACCACATTTACTGCTAGACATTTTCTTTTCATTCTTTTATTAATTAAAGCTGCTACTATGTAACTTTACTCTTCTACCCCGGATTTGAACCCGGTTTCCTGTGCAAGTGCTGAGATGTTTTACCATTGAGCTAACAGAGCCTGCTTGCTTGCTCAGCCCGGGATAAATTGAATCTTGACCATCAGGTCAAAATTTGTGTCAGATCCTGTGTCTAGGTGACACATGACACATGACACACGATCTAAATGTCTCAATAGAAGAGCAGGTAGACAAAATACAACCACCCCAATTGTATACATTATATTGTATTAACATTACCACACAGACTGGACAACATTCAATTTGATTCATCAATTAGACACCACATGAAGCCTTGAATTAATGGAGATTTTTTTGTTTTTGTCGCATTCCTGAGACAATAATTTTATGACCGGCAGAAAGATGCTAATGGTCTCCCAACGGAGGGTAGGAGACTCATGGTGCGTTCACACGGGCAGATTAAAAGATACATGCTACCATTCATTTTCAATGGAAACCAGCGACATGAAGATACAAAGATCCATCCGACGTTTGTAGCTCTAGCGACGAAGATACAAAGCTACAAATTCAAGTTGAGTAGGGTTCAACTTCCAGATACAAAGATACAAAACTACAACTGTAGCTTCGATGTCCGCGCGTTTGATGACGTCAATGACCGTGTTGAGCAACACCGATACAAAGCGACACAGATGCTGTGTATTTCTGTATCTTTGTATCTTTTATCTGCCCGTGTGAACGCAGCATAAGTTGACACTTTGAGTCTCCTACCGAAGCCGCCGCTGGTCATCGAATTATTGGCTTAGGAATGAGACAAAAACAAAAAAATCTCCATGAGTTCAAGTCTCCACGGGGTGTGTAATCGATAGAAAAAAAGTCATTTTGGGGGTGAACTACTAGTTGGGGGTGAACTACTATGATTAAGAACATAAAATTGCTATAAAATAAGGTAATAACAAAAAACTTTACTTAGCAAGTTAAAAGGTTTAAAACAATATATATATATATATAACAACACAGGCAAATAAGCATTCACACTTGATCATGTAAGATATTCTATACAATTTTCTAAATAATCAGCTTAATAATTTTGCCCCTATTTACTACGATTAGGCGTTGCAGAAGATGGCCTCTGATCGGATGTGTCAACAGAAAGCAGAATGTGCTTTCCTCTAGCTACTTACTTAGCTTCCTGCTCCATTTGTTCCTCCAGCTGTAGAATCTTGGCCTCCAGAGCAGTGATGGCCGCCTTAAACTTTGACTTCACTGACCCTTCTAGCTCACACAGCTTGGAGTTCAGCTCCTACAATTTGACCAAATCATGAATCAATTATGTTCAGTCCAAGTTCAAACAAGTCACTCTGCTTATTACATACAGAATGATACTTGTTGGAATTTTTGTATTTAGATTTTTTTATTTGGCGTAAAATATTAATGGCTACTTTCACAAAACTGTACAAAGTAATTTCGCTCCAGGGAAAATGAAATAATGAAAAAGATAAAGGTCTTGGCACACCTGGGGGACAGGAAGAATAAACTATAAGAAAATCACCGGCGAGTATTTCGCATCAAATCTATTCATAATAGTTCATATTCATAGAGGTTGATGCCTTTATTTGTGATGAAAAATTGCACTGCTTTATTGCCAAGTAATGTATAAATGACAGATGCTTTCCCCGGTCTTAATGGGTTAAGACAGTGGTTAAGGAGTATAACTGTACAGACCTTGTTTTGGCGTTCCATCTGTTGCCGTGCATTCTCACTCTTCTGGGCAGCACTTCGCTCAGTAGTCAGCTCTGTGTTCAGACCATCCACCTGAGAGGAAGGATGGATGGAGGGATTAGACAAGGACAGAGGGATAGTAGCAGTGGTTCCCAAACCTTTTAGCTCGAGACCCAAAAGAAAAGTCTTCCCAAGACCCAAACTTACAGAAATATATTAGGAATTAACCACTCAAGCCCTATTTATTAGTGAAAATAGCCATTTTCACTAATTATTAAGTTATTTAAAGTTATGGAACGTTAAACATTTTCATTTTGTTTCAGAATTTCCCCCCTGGTATCCTCCCCCCACCCAAGGACCCCACTTTGAGAACCAACGCTATACTGTACCTGCATAGTGGTTTTCCTGAAGCGGTCGTTGATCAGCTCTGTGTTGCCCTGTTCCTCCTCCAGCTCCTCCTCCAGCTGAGTGATGCGAGACTCCAGCCTCCTTTTCTCATCCAACAACGCCGACCTGACACACACATGCACACACAGTATATGTGTTAACCACTTGAGCAAAGATAGCTAAAACAACATCTAGATCTACAAGTTCTACAATCTCCAGCCAATGGCTTTTCCTGGCAGAAGAATGGTATTACTGACAGATGATACACAATAATGTACATATTTTTCATCTGTATTATGGTGACACTGACTTTCCAGAGGCGCTGTTAGAGATCTCATCAGCCAGTTCGTCTCTCTCCTGCTCAGCATGTCGACGGGCCCTCTCTGAGGCTGCATGGTCCTACACACACACACACACACACACACACACACACACACACACACAGACAGACAGACAGACAGACAGACAGACAGACAGACAGACAGACAGACAGACAGACAGACAGACAGACAGACAGACAGACAGACAGACAGACAGACAGACAGACAGACAGACAGACAGACAGACAGACAGACACACACACACACACACACACACACACACACACACACACACACACACACATGAATAAGCCTGTACTGTACTAATAACAGGACATATGCTCACATTATTGCCTGATGGTCAGAAAATACTAACACTGTATGTGACAGCCAACAGCCATGCTGACAAACTGATAGTCAGGGGATATTAAAAAAGTCTTGGAATAAATTCCTTACCAAAAAAAATCTTCACCAATGTGTTTGTAAAGGTGTCTAGTAACACATCTCACAAAGACTGAAATGCAGTATCCCTATAGGATAATTTTTGACAGCTCCTTAAAGTTGGGGTACCATCCATAACCTTGGTTAAAAAAAAATTCCCCCAAAAAATCAAAATTTAATTCTGTTTTAAGTAGCATGTGAGGTGTCAAACTAGGGTGTTTTTTATGATTCTGAATCCATTGCAATCATTTGTTTTGCACCAAAACCACTCCTTGGGCTAAAAACGGCCCAATCTCAATGGGCTTTTTACACAAAAAGTATACATGGCTATGGCCGTTTTTAGCCCAAGGAGTGGTTTTGGTGCAAAACAAATGATTGCAATGGATTCAGAATCATACAAACACCCTAGTTTGACCCCAAAAAAATAAAAATGTTTTAGTTTTTGTCTAGTTTTAGTCGACTAAATATCACAAGATTTTAGTCGACTAAATCTACAAAATGTGTTTTGGCAGGCCTTGATGGCGTCGTAATGCCTGAATTTACACTTGGTTTGCATGCTGATAATAGCTGATCTACCAGCTCACAACGCGTTGCAGCGCGATGCGCTGTGAGCTTGTAGATCTGCTATTTTAGAACCACTCAAGTTCCATGCTAGCCTTTAGCTAGGTTAAGAAGAACATTTCCATTATGTGTTAGGCATTTAGCCAACACAGCCTTGTCAAAAAACTGTTTCAGTGAGTATGCTGCAGATTCACCTCCCCTAACTGCAAGATCTCAGCCTCCAGGGTCTTGAGTTTCTTCTCGTTCTCCTTGGATTGGGCAAAGATCTCATCTCTGGAGGCCCTGGCCTCCTCCAGTTCCCTCTGGTAATCCTTTGTCTGGGCCTGTGCCGGGATAGAGACACAATTTAGACCAGCTGAGCTGACTCAGCCACGTCACAGAAGCCACCACACGAGGGGAACAACAAACAACAACAACGACTTAATCTTGCTCATGTAGATTCATCGAATAATCGAGGAGCAGTTGTTTTTGTTTTCTCACCATAGTGGCTGTACTGGCCTACTGAAACAGACCTGAAGATGGGTTGGAACTTAATCCATTAAGTTCCAACCCATCTTCAAAGATTTTTCAAAAATAGCAGATATACAAGCTCATAGCGCGGCACCAAGTGCCGCACTATGAGCTTGTACTGTAGATCTGCTATTTTTGAAGAATCTTTGAACATATAATTTTGAGGTAACCTGACGCTACCAGATCCAAGAAGCTTGCTCCACACATTGTTAGCTGTCTTGAGGAACCTGGTTACTCAATACCGCCCCATCTGGCAGGGTCAGGTTAATTTTGAGGGTCCTTGACATGGAAAAAGTTGGAGCACCACTGATATAGCAACCAAACAACAACAAATATATGTATTTGGCCGCGGACCCCTGTCTCAAAATATTTAGTTCCAGGGACCCCCAGAATTTGAGTTCAAATGTTTGCTTTACAAGAATATGTATTCAAATATTTGCAACACACTTGGTGCCGCGCTATATCTGCTGTTTTTGAATAGCCAAAGAAATCTAAAACGACACAGATGCGTTCCCGGATGAAATGGGTTATAATGTCGTTATTGTCAGAATCAAACCATCTATTAGTTGCACCTGTAATTTCCTGAGCTGTTTGATGGCCTCGTCCCTGCCCTTGTTAGCTGCCTCAATTTGTCCCTCTAGGTCCTGAAGGTCCTTCTCCAGCTTCTTCTTAGCAGCCACAGCCAGTGCCTTCTGCTTCCTCTCATCCTCCAGCTCTGTCTCCATCTCTCGTACCTGGATGGAGAACATGCACCCAGCACACTTCGTCATGGAGGAGGAAGTAATGAACACGATAGTGCCCGTGCTAAAACAGTTGTTCAGACAGGGATTCCACTCTTTTACATTTATTTATTTCCCCTCAAAAATTCTCCAATTCCCACAGTAAAATGTCCATGCTAGACGGATGAGAGGGACTAATGAGGACTAATGAACCCTGTTGGCCGAACACATCAGAACGACCTAGAGAGAGATGCAGCTAATCAAGTTCCAGTGGACATCGAGGGCGGGACTCCAACTAATAAAGGGGTCCGATTTAGATAAAAATGCAGACCTGGAAAATAGGATTTAGAAATGTCATGACTCTTTCATGAGAGAGTAAACCCTGCTGCCAAGGACGTATATTTACAGTACGTCCTTTCAAATCCATCACTTGCCTGCCAAGGATGTAAATATACATCCTTTAAAAAAAACATGTTTTCAGTGATTACGCCAGAGCTCGCTGTAATCTATCCAATGAATGATGCTTTCACTGCCTGATGATGTCAGACCCAGAATTGAGGTCATTTAAAAAAATAAAAGCTAATTTACTTCCTGTTTACTTCCTGAGGGAAAATCACTTTATCTCCGTTCCTACTGCTTTATGGCAAAAACAAGCTCTGCAATGGACTACTACGGGCGGATTTGTTTTTCTTCCTATACTACGACAGCCCCGTGCATGTAATGAGCCGGAGCCGGGGACGGCGGTCACGGAGAATATTCCATGAATTTTCAAAGGTACAGTAAAATCGCTCGTTTTGCTGACAAGGGGATGAAAAACAATGTTTTAATTCTGGCAGTAAATGTGTTAAGAGTATTCTTGAAGTTACTGTGTGCTTATGGTAGATTCTAAAATACAAATTTGGGTATCAACAGTAACACAGCCACGTGCATCATTCCACACAATGTCTCCCTACGTACCTGTTTGACCAGGGCCCTCTTCTTCTCCTCTCCCTGCTCATCCTTGGCCAGCAGGTCCCTGTCATACTGGGCCTTCATGGCCTGCATGTTGACCTCCAGTCGCAGCTTGGCGTCCTCCGTGGCCTGCAGCTCATCTTCCAGCTCTTCTAGCTGGACCCTCATCTCCTCCACCTGCTGCTCCAGGGTCCGCTTGGACTTCTCCAGCTCATGGACCTGTCAAACAAGCAAAAGACAGTGTGTCAGGAAAACATGTTCACTCCATAAATGATATCGAAGCAAAAGGCCTGTGAGGAGCCAAAACAGAAATAATTGTATTCATGAATTTGCAGTTAAAAAGCTGTACAGCGCCCATACCCTAGGTGGGGTTGGTGAAAGGGCCTACTCTGTGTGGAGTTTGCATGTTCTCCCCATGTCTCCTAGGGTAGTTAATACCCTCACAAAAACATGTAGTAATCCTGGTCACTATACTGCCTCCCCCTGGTCAGCCGGGGCGCCTGATGGAGGAGAAGGGAACTGGTTGGAATAACGTGTTCCTTCCACGCGCTATGTCCAACCAGGGAAACTCCCCCCTGTCGGGTGATAAGAAGCGGCCTGCTTGCTCCTCATGCATTGAAGGAGGCATGAGCTTCAGCTTGGGCTCTCCCTAGGCTGGCAGAGGGTAGGTAGTGCCCAGGATTACATAGGCAATTGGCACTGGGTGAAAAAATGTGGGTTACAAAATCGTGGGACAAAAATTATAAAAAAAAAGAAAAAAAAAAAGCTGTACAGCAAATAAAGAGACTTTTAGGGGAAGTCATAGTAGTGGACGCAAATAACTGCAAGAAAGTCTTTTGAGATCCAAAGTT
The DNA here is from genome assembly GCF_963454915.1 of Gymnoscopelus microlampas. Lineage (NCBI taxonomy): Eukaryota > Metazoa > Chordata > Actinopteri > Myctophiformes > Myctophidae > Gymnoscopelus > Gymnoscopelus microlampas. The sequence goes on from NC_139939.1 coordinate 44,819,733, forward strand.
TAGAGAATTTTGTGTGAATTAAACACACTACAAGTGTAATGTGAAATACTTTGCAGTTTTTTGGTGGTAAAGAGTAACATACATTTTTTCCAACGTCGTCCTTGGAGCTCATCAGGTCCTCCATCTCAGCACGGAGCTGCTTGTTGAGTCTCTCCAGCTCCTCCCTGGCCTCCAGGGCCTCCTCCAGAGCTCTGGTCATAGACAGGGCCTTGGTCTCCTTCTCCCTGGCCTCAGCCTCCGCACGGTCGCGCTCCTCAGCGTAGCGCGCAGAGACGCCCTTCTCCTCGGCTAGCATCTGCCATTAAACAGGAACAAACAATGTGCCCATTTATTAGAACGCTGAAAAAGAATACAACCTGCCATGCCTTTGGTGTAATATTGAGATAGATGGCCACAAAGACAACCACATGAAACAGATAAAAGCCAACCTGTCATCATTACAGAGGCTGTCTACCCCTAGATGTTTGTGGGGATGACTGATTTACATGTCTCATTTTATTTTATTTCAATTTTATTTTATTGAAAGAAACACTTTTTTTTGCCGGTGAAAGTTATAGGAGTTCTTACTGTATGATGTATGGTGTATGATATGAAATGTAAGCTTATCATAATCACAGTAATTATTAATCACGTCTTCCATCATATTCAAGTTATTTTGGAGAGAAATGAAACAGACTCCAGCAACTCTCAGTTTAGGGCACTGCAGAGGGGAGGTGTGTGTCTGTGTCCAGCTGATGCTCGTTGACGCTCGTTAATGTTACTGTATGCATTTATATGTGAAGGATTTAAATGATTCCATACGTGTTGAACTTGAAATAGTCGCAACATATACTGTGTTTCTGATGACAAAGCTGTCTGTGTACACAATGACCAAAATAAAAACAACATTTCAAAAGAAAAAAGGAAAAAACCCAACCTGGTCAAACTTCCTCTGCTTCTTCTCCAGGTTGGAGACGATCTGTCTCTGGTGGTCCAGGTCCACCATCAGGTCTTCCAGCTCCTGCTGCAGACGGTTCTTGGTCTTCTCCATCTTGTCCATGGCCATGCTCTTCTCCTCCAGACGCTGGCTGGTCAGCTCCATGTCCTTCTGCAGCTTCCTCTTCACCTCCTCCAGGCCTTCCATCGCACCCATGTCATCGTCCAACTTCTTCTTGGTCTCAAACAGCTGCAGTAAAAGGGGCAGAAGGATGGGACGGATAAATGAGCGGAGAAAAAGAGACCACTGAACCAGTGTTGATGTTGTCGACTAAAACTATGACGAAAAATGTCGACTACCTTTTTTCACTGACAAAAACGAAATAAAAACGAAATAAAAAGTAAGCTACGATGACTAAAACTAAGACCAATTATTTGACAATATCGTCAACAAATAAAAACTAGACTAAAATGTTAGTGAGGGACGAGTGGAGAAGAGATCCAGTAGAACTAAATGACAAGTCATTTTATGTTTGGTTGCGCTCTGAAAATAGCAGATCTACAAGCTAACTTCGCGTCGCGCTGTGAGCTTGTTGATCTGCATTTTCAGCACGCAACCAAGTGTAAAATCAGCCATTACGACGCCATCAAGGCACCGCCAAAATACATTTTAGTCGACTAAATCAACTGTAGATTTAGTCAACTATAATCTTATGATATTTAGTCGACTAAAACTAGACAAAAACTAAGAAATTTCAGATGACTAATGACTACTATGACTGAAACTAAATGGAATTTTATTCAAAAGACTATGACTAAAATCAACACATCACTGAACTACAGAGACAGAGCGATAAAGAGACCCACTAGTCTGTCATCACAATGGGAAACTTTTTTTCTTAGTTAACAATGAGGACAAAACACATACAGGTAATATTGCTGTACATGTAACCAGTTCTAAATGGAGTAAACTGAACAGTGAAAATGACTTCATAGAAAGACAAAAAAAAAACATTAATTTGGAAGGCTGAGGCCAAAACGGGTTGGCGTTTCAATAAAAATGTGCATCTGAGCCTGTCTTGCATCCTTCATTTTGGAGTGCCGCTTTTTCCAGATTTTACGTTGTTCATACCTTATTCAATTTATCTTTTTTCTCACTCTTAATATTTGTCTATCCTGTTACCCACTCATTGACTGGTTTGAGATACCTTGTTTATTTGCTTCAGTACATGCATGCCTATATGACCTTTGACTATGTCAAAAAAATTAAAATAAAATAAACAGAATGTAATTTTTTTTTAAATAGCTCTATATTCTGATAGTAATTGTTGCTATAGAGTGTTTGTTCAGTAACAGGGGTCTCCCTCGTCTCTCTAGCTCTTTAGTAATCAGAAAATGGGAGGTTGGCTGTGAACTCCTGACCTGAGCCTGCAGTGTTTGCAGCTGTTTCTCCAGGTTGCGTCGCGCCTCCTCGTCCTCCTCCTGCTGCTCCAGCAGAGTGTTCTTCTCATCCTCCAGCCCACGGATGCGGCCGCTCAGGTTCAGCTTCTGACGCGTCTCCTCCTGGAGGAGCTCCTACACACACACACACACACACACACACACACACACACACACACACACACACACACACACACACACACACACACACACACACACACACACACACACACACACACACACACACACACACAATCAGAACAGCAATGTGTGATGAGATCAGCTCCCACATGCATAAACAATATCGCTCAGAATATTAATAAAGAAGAAAAGGAACTAAAGGTGCGTCACAGTTAAAAATAGAGCACCGAAGTCTGATGTAATTTACGCATCCTACCTGGATCGCGTTTTTTTCCCCCAATTCTGAATTCCCATAGACGTGTTTAATATCGCGTCAAATAAGAACTGTGTTCCAAAAATAAACAAATGATCCCGGCGGTTTGACTCTTATGGATATGAATCATCAACTGACAAACGCTAATGTTACTTCCACCGAATTAGTAACATTTCCGCCAGACTGTATCAAATATGATTGACTGACTATCATAAACGATACAGAGTCAACCCACTGACAATATTGCCGAGACAGTTTGTTTATTTTTGGACCACAATTATTATATGAGACGATTCTAAGATGACCCAATGTTATTCTCCATAGAAATTACTTTACGAACCAGGGGATGAACGAAAGACATCAGGACTTCTGTGCTCTATGGCAACAATTAATTTCTAATATCGTCGCCGTCGGTACAAAAACCTTGTATATCCATATTTCAACATTTAATGTTTTAATCTTGCCTTATAAATGAACGACCTACTTTGTTGTACAATATTCTCATGCAAAAGTAGCAAAAATAGCAGACAGTGATGATATCGTCTCTGTCGGGTGGAAACCTCATAATTATGTCCAAAACTATTACTTTTCAGGATTCATAAATAGCTAAAGTAACAAGCTAGACCGTGTTTGGAGCTTGTGGATCTGCTACTTTTGTGTTAATGCTGAAGTATGATCTAGTATGGCAGGGGTCATCAACAGGGGGTCCGGGACCCCTAGGGGGTCCTCAGAGTTACTACAGGGATTCCGCCAAATCTTTGTGTGATAGGATTCTTTTTTTACATTAACCACTTGAACCCTAGCATCCTTTTTCTGAGGAGAACTTCAGCCAAAAATGGCAGATCTACAAGCTCACTGTGAGCTTGTAGATCGGCTATTTTTGGCAAAGAGGTTTGGTGTAGAGGGAAAGAGGTTTAATCTGCAACCCCTGAAGACCCCTGTAGTAAGGCATTAGTTTATGAAAAAACACAAAAAGTTAAAATATGGAGATACGAGATTTCTGCCCGACAGCAACGACATGTAATGTGCAAATGGACTATTTTCTAGGTTTGTGCAGGGATGCAGCTCCTGTACTAGCAGAGGGAGAACATGGTTACCTGTGTGTCCTGAAGCTGGCTCTCCAGGCTGCCCACATCCTTGACCAGTTTGATACCTTTCTTCTCCGCCTCCTCCAGCAAGGCAGCCACATTCTCCAACTCCGTCTGCCAAGACAAATTAATCACATTTAGTAAAGTGACACGGAAATGACAGAAATATCTCAACTGAACAAGGTCTCTAAAAATCTATAATTCTCTTGAAAGAAGGTACCGATGGTTTCAAACTAACAGTTAACAAAAAAGGTTACAACCAAACTTCTGTTCTCTTTCATGGATAGCAAAAAAAATAAATTATTGTTGATCAGTTGTAAATAATTATAATGTATTAACCAGTAGTTATTATGGTGAGAATAGTGAGAATACTGGGAAAATCATCTCTCTCAAGTCCCCATCAATCGTTAGCTAACATTATGCTAAACTGGTTGGTTGATGATAGCTAACGTAGTCAGTCTGGTGGTACCAGACTGTTGAGAACCAGTGTCCTACTGTAGCATGTTTGGATGAAAGCGCCTCTATACCTGTTGCTTGTGTGAGCGTTCAGACAGCTCTCCCTTGGCTCTCTCTCCCTCGGTGGCCCTGGCCATGAACTCCTGGAGCTGAGCCTCCAGCTTCTTCCTCTTGTACTCCGACTCCGTCTTGGCCTGCTGCAGTCCTTTCACCTCGCAGCTCAGCTCCTTGTTGTCGCACTCCAGACACTGCTTGTTCTTCTCCAGGTTGGACTTGAACTGCAGGGAACAAGACATTGTTTATGAGGATTGGGTGTCTGACTGTTGATGATAGGATTGTATAGTATAATAGTTAATCAAACTAATCCATGTTTTTTTTTAAATTATCGATAATCGATCATTTTATGAAATAATCGGTTAATAATGCATCCCTACTTTGGGACATTATAGGCAAAACATTTCAAAAAGGTAAATTTATTTTTTCACAAATGGCAATTTTCTTAATTTGTAGACGACACCATTGTCCGGCGGAGCATAAAGTAATCAATAGATGAATTGATTAAAAAAAAAGAATCAATAGTTGCAGCCCTAGTTTATAGTAGTTGTTCAATGTGCCAATACTTCAGTAAGACAAAGAGATACAAAATCGTTTTTCAATTTTAAAGCTCCTATAAACTGAGCCTGGATCAAGAGTGACAGAAGCGACAGGCAAGTGTAAGTAATGAATGTATAAAATAAGACCCACCCTCTTGGCCTGTTCTAGCTGTTCAGACAGCTCCTCCAGAGCGGTGCCATGTCTCTGTCTCATATCCTGGATCTGGGCTTCATGGTTCTTGGTCTCTTCATCTATCGCCTTCTTCAGCTCAGCCACCTCCTGCTCGCGCTTTGTCCTGTAGGTGTGAGGGAGCAGACAGACCGAGACATGGTAGAACACATTCTCAACACTATACATATATAGAGTTTCAGTTTTTTTTTGCAGCCTGTCAGCTAAAAATCATCCAAAACTCCTCAGCTAGTCTGTCTACTTGGCAATGGTGAAAGTATTATAGGACCACAATGGAAACAAGTCCCCAGGACTTTTTTGTGTTATCCTTTTAGCCTGAATGTTTAGTTTCCCGGTAGACAGACGAACCCCCTCCCCTTTTTTTGTATGTATTTTTTATTTTTCATGCTTTATTTTTGTACATAGTGGTATTTTTTCTCTGTATTTTCATGTTGATTTGAACTGTTTGGTTGCTACTATATATGTCTATGAAATTAATTCAAGGACCCCAACGGGAACAAGTCCGCAAGGACTTTTTTGGTCGGACCTTTTAGACAAAAGTATTATAAATGTAACTGTGTTGTTTTACATTCTTTTGCCTAATACACATTTCAATCAATCAATCAATGTACTGTATGACTGTATCTCGCGCTGTTTACATTTTTGAATAATAAAGTATCCAATCAATCAATCGATAGGGATAGCCGATTAGTGAATAGCAATAGCTTTCACCTTTTGCTATTCCCAGTGAACCAACTACGTAAGTGAACTAAACCAATCTTACAGTGATAACCACCTGAACCTTATATATACATTGCAACGTCAAATAGTGGAAATAGCTGATCTACAAGCTCACATAGTGCCGCTACGTGACGCATTGTTGTGAGCTTGTAGATCTGCCATTTTCACAGAATGTAAGCCTATTTCCGCCAAATGTTCGCCTATTATGACATGCCCCAGGATGGAGACGCATTTTTGAAAAGTGTGAGAACTACTGATTTAAAAGGCATTTTTTATGTTTCCAGTCACTCTCTCCACCACATCCTTCCCACCAACACACTGAGGCCGTACCTGAGCTCCTGCTGGGCTGCAGTGGTATCCAGAGTATCTTCCAACTCTGTCTTCAGAGCCTCCAGCTCTTCGCTCAGGTCCCTCTTGAGCTTCTCTGCTTTGCTTCGGGACATCTTCTCTGACTCCAGGTCCTCCTGGAGCTCGGATAGCTGGGCCTGCAGCTCACGGACCTGCTTCAGGGCATTGTTTTTCTGGGCTGACTCGTCGTCCCCCCTGGTGGTACGATACAAAGAGATGCACATTATGCTTCAGTATGAATTATTATATTACATTTGTTCAACCGATCTCCTAAAGCAGTGGTTCTCAACCTTTGACCCTCCAAAATAATCATATTTGAACTGGGGAACCCCCACCCTGATAAGCACTTGGAATGTACGAGTTGAGGCATTATGTTTTGTTTGATTTGTTTCCACAGATATATATTGTGAAAATAGCAGATCTACAAGCTCACAACGGCGTTGTGAGCATGTAGATCAGCTATTTTCAAAATTGTGTGGCGCGCTGCACTGATGAGGAGAGAAACACAATGAAATGCTGTTTAATTTGTGCGATATTTTAGGCTGGTTTAGGATCAGATTACTGCAGCGCAACAAAAAAAAAGTTGAGCTACGCAATGCATGCGCACCATACTGTGTAAGGCAAGCCAGCTACCATGCTGATTTGAAAACTACCGCATAGCCTATTTATTTATTTATTTTTGCATTTGTTTGTGTATTTGTCATATGTGCTTTTTTGAAGGGGTGTCTGTGTTGGGTCTGTAAAATCTCGGAACAAATCGGATCTCGGACCTAATTTCACGGGTCTCATTAGGGTCCATAAGAAAAGAAATAAACGGCTCGGAATTGGACCAAATTGTCACAGGTCCACTCGGGTTCGGTGCCGTTATTTGAAAAAAAATCTCGTAACGGCTCGAAATCTGACCAAATTTCAGGGGTCCATTTCGGTTCGGGTCAGTTTTTGTTGGACCTGTGAAGAGCTCTACTCCACATATACACCTACACTTGTTGTATAATTATATATACAGGGTCCCCACACATTTTTAGCAATGAATTTCCAAAACTTTTCCAAAACTTTTCCAGAATATTTAGCCCAATTTCCAGGCCTATATAACAATCATTCAGCGCAATAATGTGTCTCTTACTCCTATGTACAATGCCCAAAGATAGGCAGTGTAGCAAAATAAATAAATAAAAAACAATAAAAAGTGTTTGGGGGTGGGGCACAGCCGCGAAACCTCGCTCAAATAGAGCCTGCGAGCGAAAATAGGAGGGGTGGACGACGTCGTTGCACGGTTCGTTGTCGCTTGCGGTAGGTCAGGACGGTCTCATTCAAAAACATGTATTTTAATGAGATTTCATCGCCCGCTCGCGTCACGTCACGTCGCATCGCTGGCAGTGCGGATGGGGTGTTACACAGCCTGTTCGGCGAAAAACTACTTATGTTACATATTTTGTGTAATGTTATACATGTTTATGAAAAGGTTTTGTATTAAAAATAATCAATAGCCAAAAACAATGCATAGCCAAATATTTTTCCAGGACCCTTGATAAATTCCAGGACCTTTGATGAAGTTTGATCAATTCCAAACCTTTTCCAGTACTGGATTTTTTTTTATTTTATTTCAAAATATTTCCAGGAATTTCATGACCGTGGGGACCCTGTATATATAGAAGTCACATTCTCTGTCAATTGCTGAGTGTCAATTTACAGGTTGTGATAATTCAAAAGAAGCAATTTATTCTGTCCAAAATTAAGCCTTTACACAAGGCAAGATTACAATTTGATTTGTGTAGTGGTCACAGATAATTAAACATGTAAATTCAAAATGTTCACGTTGGAACTGTCGTGAGGTGACAGGCCAACAGTCCACACAGGGTGGCAGTGTGGTAAACTCAACTGTGCATAAGCACATACCAAACCATGTGTGTGATGTGTGTTTTCTTCATCTCTCTCTCTCTCTCAGAAAGAAAGTGGCCATAATGATGAGACTGCATATTTGTAGTTACTGGCAGTGCGGACACATTAGACTCCCCCCAACAGCATTATGAGGCACTTCCCCACTTAATTTAGTTATGGTAGATCCTTTTGGACAAATGCATTGGAAGTTAAATCCTTTTGGACAAATGCATTGGAAGTCTTATAGATTCAATTGCCGAAAATGTTATTACTGCAGCCATTGCTGACTTAATACTGTATTATTAATTCAGCAATGGCTGCAATAATAGGCACTGACTCTTAGCAAACTCGAATAGCCTAATTAATGTAAAATAAACCATGTCAGAATGGCCAAGGAAGCACAATTATCTGAAGCTAAAAGTTGATTTTACTATTTAAAATTGTGGAGAGGCAGTTTTTTCTTTTTGTATTTTTTTTTCATTTTAGGTTTTATTTCAGGTTTTAGGTCAGTGTAGATAATGAAGAAACCAAGGGCAGAGAGAGGAGAGACAAGACAAGACAGTGGTCTTATTCAAGCCCTGGTCTTGGTGCTCATAAGCGGGTGAGGGTCTGTGCACTAACTGGCTGAGCCCCCAGGACCTGCCAGTTTCCTATAAACGTACAGTACGCAATCGGGACATTAAGCTCAGTCAGTCTCAGGAGGAGCTGCCGACCACCGTGTCAACGGCGTGATCAACTAACCTTCACTGGAACGACCTCCACAGCTGGTGTTAACTTATTTGTATTTGCACTTATGTGAGCTAAGGAGGAAAATATTCAACTTGACACCAGACGGGTCCGTGAATCTTTCCAACGTATGATGAATTGGGTGAATTGAGTTCAATAAAAGCAAGACGTAAACTGAGGTGATACTTGGCCAGCACAGCAGTTTGACGGTTTCATCATTAAGCGAGGATACAGGGCTTCTAGAGCCATGGCTGGCAACGTTTTCCTTAATCCAACACTCTTCAAAACCCATAAAAATCTCAACCCATCGATTCATCATGGCAGATTTGCTTTTTCTTCTATTCCCTCCTCGGTTCCGTGGAAAAAGTATGGTAGGGCCTTGGACAGAGAACTTCAATTACTACACGGCTGAGGCAAAGATGAAAGGTTTCAGGGGAGGGTGAGTATAGTGGCTTGCTCCTATTGACGGTTGGTTAAAAAGAGGGAGATAAAGAGGGATAGAAAATAAGAGAGGGAGGAGATGAGGAGGGATGGAGAAAGAGAGAGATAAACTGGTGGGTTTTAAGGCCTCCACATTCCAAGCTGTTTTGTCTGACCTGAATAACTGCAACTATGACACACTGCACAAAATACGGATAAACGGGCACAGATGCTTCTCGATAACACATTGGTGTGTAGAGGCCTTTAAAGCTGGACTGCTGCACTGTGCAGCTGTGTTAATTCTGCAGAGTGCAGAGGATAAATAAATTAAAGTATTTGTGTGTGGGTGTTTTTGTTTGTGTGTGCAATTCATGGGAATGGAATATAAATGATATTGCCAGTGCATACATAGGGAAGATTCATTCACATCAACCCCCCCGACACAAATCACATCTCTGGGTCTAAAAGCCCTTTCACACTGAATATGCGTTGTGCTGTTTGTGCGGTGGAGTTTCAGAAAGTAGGCAGAGTTCTAAAAACTTCTAGCGGGACAACTTCAATACATTACAACGTCTGCTAAATATTCTGTAAGAGAATTATACCTCTGTACCTCATTACTTCAATTAACCCATTAAGACCTGAGGCAGATTCTACAAATGTGTTCTAAATCCTAACAGTTTTCTGAAAAACTTATGTTACTATATCAGTGGTGCTCCAACCTTTTCATGTCAAAGACCCCCAAATTGATATGCATTTGGCTGCAGACCCCCATCTGAAAATGTATTGTTCCAGGGACCCCCAGAAGCAAAGATTTTAGTTTAAAATGTTTGCTTTAAAAGAATATATATATATTCAAAGATTTGCACACGTTTTCTCGATTTTTCTAAAATAGCAGATCTACAAGCACAAAGTGACGTGCTATGAGCTTGTATATCTGCTATTTTTGAATAGCCAAAGTATAGAATATGGTTAAAGTTGTTAAAATGATACAGATGCTTTCCCGGTTTTAATGGGTTAAGAAAATTGATGACAAAAGGTGTGTTGAGCTACAGAGGGGGAACACATAACAAAACTATATGTTTATCATACACTTCACATATTGACTACCTACTTACAACGAGCTGTTAGAAACACACCTGATATGCCTTGCCGTTGCCGCATTCAGTGTGAAAGGGACATTATTTATAACTTGTTGCAATCTACAGGTATAGCTCAACAAAAATAACAAACATAGTTTTGCTGACCATCTTGTTTTTGCTGCACAAATCAGTTGAAAATACATAATTTCTATTGAGCGGCAAAAGCATGTACTAGTCTTGAAATGTCCACATTTGACTTTACCTGGCCAGAGCAGCCTGTAGTTCCTCTTCCTTCTTGGCCAGTGCGATCTTCAGTTCTTCTATCTGGGCCTGCAGCTCAGCGATCTGGTCCTGGAGGTCTGTGGTCTCAGCATCCAGCTTACGCTTGGCTTTCTCCAGCTCCTGTCGGGTCTTCTCCTCTTTCTTCAGGCGCTCTGAACCAAACAAAATTAAAGAAATAACTGGTAGATTGCTAAACATGCTAAACATCCAAGATGTGGATGTTATACAAAAGAAAACAGTCAGGTTTGGGTGTCCTAGAGCTGGACTATAATGTACTTTGTTGTATCCATCCTATTTCAGGGCTACTTTCAAACTGTGACGCTGGAGAGAGAACCAATACAGATATACAGTATTTGGATATTTTCTATTCATTGACTGGCATAGTTGTAGAACTACTAGGCTGGGTTCAATGCATGCCGTAGAGGATACTTTCATCTTTAAATAAACATGGCCGTGCCTCTCCTTCATTCATTTTATGCTCTCAATTGTGTTTCCCTGAGTAGAAGACTTCTAGAGTAGATACGGAAAATGATGGGCAAACTACCGAATATGGAAGGCGGGTTCTAGACCGGATCACATTGCTTATTTCGGAATGAAAACCAGGCTTTTCACAGGTACTACGGAAAGCCTGGTGACGCAGGGTTATCCCTGAGTAAATCTGGTCAAAGGTCAATCAAAGGTGGGCCAACAGGTGGCCCCACAGGACCTACCTTCCAGGTCAACCATCATCATCTCCTGCTTGTTTTTGATCTTGCCCAGGTTCTTGGCCTTTTCCTCTTCCTCTGCCAGCTGGGTGGTCACCTCACTGATCCTGTCTTCCATCAACTTCTTCTCCTGATGGGAAAACCAATGGAGACGATGAAAAAAACCCTCATCCCCCCCATAAACTACATTTCTGTGTTACAGGTTGTACATTTTAAAGCAATGCACAGTCCCCATTGCTTCACTTTTAATGTTTCATAACGCTACAAGAGAATATTCTAGTTTGTCATAGTTATACTTATCACTACTATGACCTGTCACTCGAAGGAGGTTTTGTGTGGTATTTTTTGGTATTAATGAGGGCATGTTCTACCATACCATGTAGCCATCATTTATATACAACAGCTACAGTATGCCATGGCCAAAGAGAACACTCAATTCTGATAGACCTGTGGATGTGCATTATAATGATATAACCGCACCACTGTGGTCCCATTACCTAGCCCTTACCTACAGTAGCACTTTAGACCCAGAGATTTGATTTGTGTCGGGGGGGTTGATGTGAATGAATCTTCCCTATGCACTGGCAATATAATTTATATTCATATCGATATGCATAATAGAAATTGCACTGTATTAATGGTTATTTAGGTTCAAATTAGCTACAATATCCTTAAAAACAACATGGATTGCAATATACAGTAGGTTTCAATATTTTTTGAAACACAAAACATATGATATGTGTTGATATTATGGTAAAAGATGTGACTATTATAGTCAGTTGATTGACTGAGCTGGTACTGTACTCTTTATTCCAACGTCAATGAAGATAGTGCCAACACACATTAAACATTAATATTTAATCATTGGCAATAGTATACTGTAAGTGAAACAATCCACTCTGAGCTGTGTAGTTATCGGAAGAGAATGCATTCCATAGAGGCAATTTAGCCTCGTCGTGCATCATTCTTTTGACAACGGCTCGGCTCATCATAGTTTATCTTCATGTCTACCTATAGCCCTCTGACCTTGAGAAACTTGGAGTTCTGATCCTCCAGCAGCAAAATGTCCTCTTCCATCTTCTTGATTTTGGCCTCAGCTGTGACCTTCTCCAGTTGCAGCTTCTGTCTGGCAGCCTCCTCCTCATCCAGCTGCTCCTCTAGGTCCTACATGCACACACACACACACACACACACACACACACACACACACACACACACACACACACACACACACACACACACACACACACACACACACACACACACACACACACACACACACACACACACACACACACACACACACTCTTTTACCATCATAGCTAAAATGCCGACGGAAAAGAGATGTCTCTCAGCAATGGCGTTATTTGATGGACAATACTGACAATGTTGATGTCATATTACTTTTCTCACACAACAGGTGCCAAAACAAATGCCCTATTACTTCTATTTCGGGTTGATACCCAAAAGTTGCCATTTCAACCTGTTTCAAATAGAATTCCCTGGGTGTATGCGTGCTATTACCAATCAGGAGAGATGCTTGCAACGGCAAGGAGAATACAAAATATAAATCAGTGTTGATTTCGTCGACTAAAACTATGACGAAAACTAAATAAAAACTAAGGTATGATGACTAAAACTATGACTAAATATACCAATAGTTTCTTCAACAAATAAAAACTAGACTAAAATGTTTGGGAGAGACTAGTGGAGAAGAGATCCAGTAGCACTAAGACAACTCATCATGGGTGTGTCACAGACCGAAAATAGAATAATAGATCTACAAGCTCAAAACGCGTCGCAGCGCCAAAAAGACACTAGACTAAAAGTAAAACATTTCAGGTGACTAAAATATGACTAAAACTAAACAGAATTGTATTCAAAAGACTATGACTAAAACTAAATAAAAAATTTCTGTCAAAATCAACACTGATATACAATAAATATAGACCTGAATGTGCGACTGCATCTTCTTCTTCTCGTTCTGCATGCCCTGGTTCCTCTCTTCCTCCTCTTCTACCCTGGACTCCAGGTCGTGGAGGATCTCCTCTAGCTCCTGCTTCTTGGCGGCCAGACGGGCTCTCATCTCCTCAGCCTCGGCAAATAGTTCCGTCTCTGCCTGGAGCTGCTCTGCTAGGATGTTCTTCTCCTCCAGGAGCTGTGGGGCAGTGCAACAATATAACATGAATCCTGTGTTTCTCAAACCTTTTTAATTTCAGGGGAAAGGACCTGTAAGGGTCCATTTAGAACAGCCTCAAGGAACCCTGAGGGTCCCTGGACCCCCGCTTTGAGAACCACTGAATTAATACAAAATCTCAAATGAATGGTTCATACCTCAATTTCACACTGAAGTGAAGTTGTGGCTATAATGATAATTGTGGGTTACTATCTATGGTTAATACGCAGCATATTATGAAAAGGACTGACGTGCCATAATGATTATAGCCATCATAGAATTTCTAGTATAGCAAAGTATAGCAAACACAGTTTTTCCATATTTTGACATTAAATACCAAATGGCGCTGTAGCCAAGTTGACAACCTCGGACAAAATAAGAGAAAAAGCATAAAAGAAGTCGAATTACAAAATGGTTGGAATGGCAAGTCTTTAAAGAAAAATCTAATCATGTGGATCTTGGGAGCCATATGGGAACGGCATGGCTTCCAATATGGATCTCGGACTTTTGGGGCCAGCCTGTGACATCAGTCATCTATGACATATATCTATGATCTCTGTGACATATGATTCCGGATGTGTGTTTTTTAACCTTTTCTGCCCTTTATTGGTAGTTTTCTAAGTGAAGGTAGACAGGAAAGAGGGAGAGAGATGCGGAGAGAGACACGCAAGAAAAAGGTCATTAGTAGAGTTGAGGCTAACCTGTTGGCCTTTCCTCTCCATGTCCACCATCTCATTCTGCATCTTCGTCTGGTTCTCCTTCACCTTAACCAACTCCTCGTCTTTAGCCTGCATCTCCTCCTCCTGCCTGGTGACCTGCAGGAGCGGCTTCACCTGGAAGAAACAATACAAAAAGAAGACAAATTCATGAATGTTGGAATTAAATAATATATGTGGTAACACAAGATAAATACTGATGCACTGCAGTACATTACTCTGTAGTTGGGCATGTGCTTAAAGGGATAGTTCACCCAAATGACTTATTTTCTATCAATTACACACCACATGAAACCGTGAATTCATGGAGATTTCTTTTTTTTGTCGCAATCCTAAGCCAATAATTTAATGACCGGCGGAAAGATGCTAAAAAAAAATCCATGAATTCAAGTCTCAAGGTGTGTAATTGATAGAAAAAATGTAATTTTGAGAGTGAACTACCCCTTTAAAAAAGAACATAATCTGTGATAATCTGTGATAAACTGTGACCATCACTTGAACATTTTCACCAAGTACAGTTCCCACTAGGGTCTCAAATTAAATTAATCTAATGTAATTTAATAAAATCAATTATAACTTTTACCACATCAACCTTAAAGAGGAACTAAATAAAAAAATCTATGTTTCACAGAAAATACCAGAAAACTATGCACACCTGCTTTTGAAGACCCAGCAGGCTTGACCACAAATAATAAAATTTGTGGAACGAATTAGAGAAAGAAATCTGGAAAGTCTTAATGATGACTTCAATAAGAACAAACATAAAAAACAACACCTCATAACAAGATGATAACACCTCATAATGAGATACATAAAAGAATGAGCGCCCAGTAAAGATACATAAAAGAAAACGCACAAAAAGAAAACGCACAATCCGAAGCCTACATCGTAACCACTTTCAACCTGGCGCCCCTATTTTGGGCATGTCATTATACAGCAGGTGAAATGTTTTCAAAATATATAAAAATATAAATAAAAGCCAAAACGGTGGATCTACAATCTGATGTTTTAACATGGCCCGGTTAATGGAATAAAGAAGTAGATAAGAGGTACTATAGAGACTTGAACAGCTATGGGTTGTATTCACACAGTGACCATCTTGCTCTCATGTCCCTTGGGGTAGGGTTTCTCAATCTGAATGTAGCATACTGTTCTCACCTTGGTGAACAGCCTCCACCACTGCCAGTGACGTAGTTTCAAGTAGGCAGCACAGTTCCTCTGAAGGACTTTCAGGGCACTCAGCTGTTGTTGCTTCTTAGCAAAGGCCCTGAGGAGAGAACATGAAACCGTCATAACAGTGTTGATTTTGTCGACTAAAACTATGACAAAAACATTTCGTCGACTACCTTTTTTCACTGACAAAAACAAAATAAACACTAAATAAGAACTAAGCAACGATGTTAGAGAGGGGCGAGTGGAGAAGAGAACAGTAGAACTAAAAGACAAGTCATTTTATGTTTGGTTGCGCTCGGGTACACGCTGCGCTGCGACGCCTTGTGAGCTCGTAGATCGGCTATTTTCAGCATGCAACCAAGCCATTACGACACCATCAAGGCCAGCCAAAATACATTTTAGTCGACTAAATCAACTGTACATTTAGTCGACTATAATCTTACTGTATATTTAGTCGACAAAAACTAGACAAAAACTAAAACATTTCAGATGACTAAAACATGACTAAAACCGAATTTTATTCATAAGACTATGACTAAACCTAAAATCAAAATTTGCTGTCAAAATCAAAACTGCGTCGTAACAGAACATTTTACAAGTGTCTGCAAGGTCTTGGATGGGCACACACTGAACATGTGCAATGGGGAAACTGTTGATGTAAAAATATATACGTATATTCAAACATGGGTCCCCAAAGAAAATGTGCTGGGAGAGTTCATTATGGAGTAAGTCTTGAGGCAGGTACAGAAAACATATGACCCGATTAGTTATGTAGGTAGGACAGGACACTGATGTAAGAGCCAAAAGAGTGTGGATAGAATGATACTGTAACACTGCTTCTATACTATACATGTCAGACGGCAGATAACACGTAGATGCGACCAAGTTGTCGACTTCCACTCTATGTGAGGCAATAAAAAAAGATATGAGCAGAGATGATTCTCACTTTCGTGCTAAATAACCGCGGCAGGCGGACTGGAAGTAAATGATGATGTCAGTGATCTTCAGGTCTCTTTCCTCCTCCAGGTGGGCCAGAACCCCGGTTCTGAAGAAGATCTTACTCTGGCCGATGCGGAATAGATTAGGATCCAGCTCCAGGGCTCTGATCTAGATTAAAACAAAAAAAAGAAGATATAAGTAAAAAAATAAATCAATACAATTTAAACCTATTATGAAACAACTGAGAACAAATGCCCCATCAATGTAATTTAAAATGATTGATTATTATTAACTGAACAAGTACACAAACTCTACAGTTCAGCTGAAAAAACAATGGCGTTGCTGCCTCAGCAGTTTCAAGACAGGAAAGGATAAATCAATACCATTCTCTCACAGGCTTGTTTTCCATCCATGAATGCCTTGGGGATAGCGTTGGGCGTCAGGATCTCATATCTGAATATCAGAGAACACTAATGTAAATGCAAAATTATGTGTACAAAAAATACATTAAAAAAGATGTTTGTGACAAAGGCTTTAGAAGTTTCTGTCATGTCACCTCTGTCTGAACTCCTGGAAGACTATGCGGTTGGGGAACCCCTGTCTGCAGATGCGGATCCCCTCTAGAACGCCATTACACTTCAGCTGGTCCAGGACCAGGTGGGGCTCCAGTTTACCAGCCTGAGGGAGAAGACAGACAGGCAGAAACACATTAAAAAGACATTAGAAAAGCATTATTTTGCTCTCCGGTTATTTCATATTCAAACAAGGCTCTGCACACTACAGCACTGTATTACAGTTTATATTTATAGGACAAGCATTCTGCATAAAAGCATGGATTGGTCAATGTAGTAGAATGAACATTCTACTAGTGTTACAAAACGCAAAGAAGCTATGATCTGAGAACTGCTGGGACAAACCTTTACAATCCAGGCCACTTAAAAGCCACACTCTGTGTGGGCTGGGTGAAATTGCCAAAATCAAATATCACATTCGATATGGTGATATTTTGGGTACGACTACTATTAATGGTTATTAGAAGATATTTACACACAGGGACATTTTGAGAAAGCAATCCTAACTACAATGAGCAGTGGATATCTACTTAACAGTGCCTAGGGAGCAGTTAGGGGTTCAGTGCCTTGCTCAAGGGGAGCAAAGAATGTCATATAAATTCAGAAAATGGTATCACTTTACTATAATGCAGCCTTCAAGACCAGGAAAAGACAAAACCCACAATTAATCACAGACAATAGTCTCATCACAAAACTAGTATTGTATCAATAAATCATCCAGCTTTGTCCGTAACAATAATACTTGACTCTACTAAACAGTGACTCTACTTGACTCTCTTAACCCCCCCCCTCCCCCCGAGGGGGGGTTCGCGCAACAATGGCTGATCAGTCTATTGAGAATTACCGAGCCATTCCGGGTGGAAAACGGAACGCTCGTCCCAAAACACACTGCCCCATTTTTTTCTGCGGACCGAGGCCGCCGGTTTAGACCCGGGGCAGGGTGTTTTAGGATGACGGTTCTTCTTCTATTACATTTCTGAATGGAGAGAGGTGCGCGTCTCTGCGCAATGGAGAAACGGTTTGATGGCGAAACTGGTTTTCTAATGGCCACTCATTAACAATTCGGCCGAATGCAAATGAGCCCCATTTGAAAACAAAGGCGACTTAAAGATTGAGGGGCTGCTAATGTTGTTATGTTGATTTTTTGTTTTTTCCCCCAGGCGGATCTTAGGATTTACACAGACAGGGCCATGGCCTCGTTGGCCCCAATGACCTTAAGCCTCTGCTACTAAATAAAATAACACCCAAAAGTACAATAAGTGGATCCGCACCCTCTTCTCGTGGTTGGGGATGATGCATCTGACAAAGTTGGGGTTGGTGTTCCTGAGTGTGGCCATGAGTTTGGTGAGGGACTCCTTGTAGAGCTGTCCCACCGTGCGGAACATTCCCTTCTTGGTCTTGTAAGTGGATCCGAATGCCGTTTCGTTCATCCCTGCCACCTGGTCGAGGCCCACAATGCGATCCACTGGCACGGGAAAGAGAGAGATGGGTTAGAGAGCAGTGACGTCTCTGTGGGGAGAGGAGAGTCATGGTGGGAAAAGCAGCAGCCAGCAAGAGGCTGGAATAATGTGGGAACATGAACACATGTAGATGGATGAGAACGTTACAATAAAAGCCTTCTAAAACATCTAAAGATTCCACATCTATCCATTAACTACTGCGGAGAGAGGGTGGGTTGCATCCCTACAGTACATCTACTATAAATGCATGCTTGGATTGTGCAGCTGAAGGAAAGGCCTCAATTCTCATTTAATCTCATTTATTCATCTATTCTGTTATAAACATTAAGAATCGTTTATTTTAAGAATTTATATTCCTCCTTTTATTGGGGGAGGGTCTAGGCTTGAGGCCATTTCCCTTAAAAAGAAGGTACATTTTCCTCCAAAAGGCAACTTAGGTATTATTCACAGGATTAACATTCTGTATAAAATAGATTGTCACGCTTTAAGAAACAAAAAATCCTTATGTCATTGTGTTTCCATCCCCTGTGCAAACAATGAATATAACATGATCTGACAGTAATACAGTCCTTATATTCCAGATATAAATGTTCATTTATCTTTGTAGGCTTCAGTTACAGGACTGAGGCAAATTCCCACCACACACACAAAAAAATTATTAGATTTTTTCTGAGCCAAGGTCTGACAAGGTTTATACAGCAGACATTATGAAAGCAATTATGACATGAGACTTTGAAAACAGACCTTTGTTTCTCTACAAGTCAACACTGACCATTTATCAACGTCAAATCAGCTAAATTACACCTATGAGTGTTCCAGTGAGTCGTAATTTAAACTACTGGGATATCTTTCAATTTCCACATTTACTCTGGAGATGGACACAGCCTGGGTCCTCTGCATGGATGCCTAAAGCCTGATTTATACTTGGTAGTCATGCCGGTGTCACACAATGAAAATAACAGCTCTACAAGCCACACAATGCATCACATCATGATGTGCTGTGAGCTTGTAGATCAGCTATTATATCGGTGCGAGACACCGGTGCGCAACTAAGTATAAATCCGACGTATAAGTTCAGAGCTCAGCCAGAACAAACACCCAGTTGGACATGTGGTTCCAATTTCCCGCTACTGTATAAAAAAAGGCGGGAATTTAAAGCCATTAATCTTTCTTCAGTCTAGCTTAAAATCTTTAATTCACTTATGGGTAAATATAGGCTCAGTGGAGGGAATACAATACTTTCAACAAGCTGTGAAAGCTGAGGAAAGCTGCACTAGATCTTGGAATTGCTTGCTTTGAGGTTTTTGACCGCACCAAGTCCATTCCAGCCCCCCACTCCAGGCCCTATGAGTATTGAAACAACAGTTTTTATTACTTTTCATTACAGAGTAATTGCCGGTTTTGAAGAAGTAAAGGTAGCTACTTGAACTATTCTTTAGCCTAACTGTTATTGGATCTATTTGAATGACTAGTCACTACCACTGGTGGCTGAGACATGCAGCCTAGAAGCGAATGGGAGCGTCTGCAGCTAAGACAGACAGCACCGGCTGAAGCATGGAACATACAGCCAGATCTGGGCAAAAATACTTATTCAGAAATAGTAGCTGACTTGCTTGGGGAGCGCTCACAATAGTGAGGGTATTTGAACAAGTATTTGAACAGCTTGACCCGTGAAAGGGATCACTGAGGGTTCATTTTCACAAACGTAACATTGTGTGTATTTTTGTTTCATTTTTCCCAATTGGATTCAGCTACTAATTTTGGCCCAGGTCTGCCAACAGCACGGCCCAGTCATTCACCTTCTGGCTCATCAGGGCTAGTGACATTGTCATAGAATGAAGCCCTTTGAATGGTCTGAATCTCTACAACACAGAGAGAGAGACAGGGAATGGGAGGTGGATGACGTTAACATGAGGAAATATCCTGGCGCGGATATACAGTATGCAGTTGTTTAGTATGTTAGTTTCAAACTAACTTATCAACCTGCTTGTTTACCTGACAAAGCTGATTAATTAATCGTACATGAAGTTTCATCTTTACACGGCTGCACAATTAATTATGACTAATCAAAAATCTTTCATTTAGTTTTCATATTTATATTGTTGTGAAACCTGTGAAAAAATCATAACGCTATGAGCTTGTAGATCTGCAATTGTTTTTAAATCGTGAAGATTTTACAAATCTTTGAATATATGTTTTTTAAAGCGAACATTTGTAACTCAAATCATATAATTTTGGGTGGTCCTTGACATGAAAAAGTTTGAGAACCACTGATATACAGTATAACAAATGTTAGGATTTTAGAAGACATTTGTAGAATCCCCAAAAGCAAAGATTTGCGTTACAAATGTTCGCTTTAAAAAATATCTCTTCAAAGATTTGCACAAATGTTCAAAACTTTTCAAAAATAGCAGATCTACAAGCTCATAGCGCGGCACCTAGCCAGAGAAATCTTAAAATGACACAGATGTGTTCCCGGATTGAATGGGTTAATAACCAGAACCATCAGGCTCACAGAATAACAATAACATCACAGAGATAATTACATGACACAGAAGACAAAGACACTAATAAGCACAATTAGCAACAAAGGCACTAAAATATTATCCGCCAAGTATCATTGCCGTCACAAATCGTGATTAATAATCTCGATTACAATATTCCGCAAAATAATCAGGAAGATAATTTTAGTCAAAATGGTGCAGCTCTACTGTGTTGTTAAAAAGCTGATTCCTCACTGCATCTACTGACAAAATGTCTTTGAAGATATTGTTATTAAGGTGATGGGTAAGTAGGATCTTACCATCTTTCCACAGTTCTTGCACAAACTTGTCAGTAGACTGGTGGAGAAGTGTGGCCACGTTGTCATTCAGTGGGTCCATGTTCTTCATCAACCATTCATCAGACTTGTAGTCCACCTAGAACAGAGATGTGACACAAAAAACCTTAAAATACTCTGCAGGGGATCATTCACAAAGTTAATGCAAGGAACAGATATAAATATTTAGTATAGTAAAATATGTCTTATTTTCATTTTCCTTACTTCCACTATTCTTATGCTCTTATTCTTATCTTCTAGAAAATTCATGCATGTGTGAACTTAAACTTGCCAGCAGTGGTGGAAAAAGTACTAAACATTTTTGACTTAAGTAAAAGTATCAATACTGCAGTGTAGAAGTACTCTGTTACAAGGAAAAGTCCAGAATTCAAAATTGACTTAAAAAGTAAAAAAATTACAAACGGATTGGTATCAAAATGCACTTTAAGTACCAAAAGTAGAAAGTAGTCATTATGCAGAAGTTTTCAAATAAATAATAAAAATATTTTGAAAATAGCAGATCTACAAGCTCACAATGCGTCGCATATCGCGACGCATTGTGAGCTTTTAGATTGGCTATATTCAAATGGCCGAAAGGTATATAGGGCTGAAGTCATTAATGTATGTTTAGTAATAATCAAAAACAAAAAAGTAACTATTAACTTCAGTTACTAATAACGTAATAGTATTTTACTTAATAGTTTTCAAATAATTGTAGTGGAGTAAAAGTACTGAGTATTGAAAATGGGAAATACTCCAGTAAAGTACAAATACCTCAAAAGTGTACTTAGTTACTTTCCACCACTGGTAAAATAATTCCACAATCCTTATGCGCACTCTTATCTAGAACATTCATGCACGTGTGAGCTTAAACTTGCCAGTGGTACAACACACTTTTATTTGAATTATCAGGTGCAAGTGATTTTCATTGTCATTGTCTAAGGAAGCTTTGTGTGAACGGAGGCCCACTGTCTCAGACGTTGAAAACCCCTGGTCTACAATATTGATGATGTTTATAGCATATTTTAGGTATATAGCATTCCATCTATGGATTACAGACTCCTGCTTTCAGTTTAAATCTTCTGATATCCATTAAACATTGGTTTAAGGAATGTGGTCCTATGTGGTCTACTCCTGCATGTGTTACTGGACATAAAATACAGTTCAGTTCAGTTCATGTACGCAAAATAATCAGTGGATGAATTACAGCATATGCATGTCCAGGAATTTGTTTGATAGATAACAGTAATAGACACAGTAATGAGGGACATTTGGCATTACGATAACATTGATTATAGTCCTAATGGCTGTCGGGAAAGTGGCTTTTTGATGACCTCCACCAATGGAAACTTTTTAGGAAAACCTGACCTGAAATGTTTCCGCATACTGCATAAGATACATTTATATCGGATGCAGACCAGACAACATTGGCCAAGAAGTCCATTAAACCAGACTTTCTTGGCCAAAATCGAAGGTCTTGTCTTTTTTAACATCAAAGGAGTCATGATGACTTGACTTTCTCAGTTCAATTCAGAGTGAAACCAATGCACTCCATCAGAATGAGGGAGTGAAAATTTGCCCTGCATATGTTTTTGAGAAAGACAGCAAACAACACACCCTGCATGCGTTTATCCCTCCTCTGAGATTTAACCCATTCAATCCGGGAACGCATCTGTGACACTTTAGATTTCTTTGGCTATTCAAAAATAGCAGACATACAAGCTCATAGCACTGTTTTTGAAAAATCGTGAAAATCTGTGCAAATCTTTGAATATATATATATTTCTAAAGTGAGCCTTTGTAACTCAAATCTTTGCTTCTGGGGGTCCCCGGAACAAAACATTTTGAGATGGGGGTCCACATACATATCATTTTGGGTGGTCCATGACATGAAAAGGTTTGAGAACCACTGATATTATAGCAACATAATTAAAAAATAAAACATAAATTAAAAAATGTTAGGATTCAGGAGACACTGGTAGAATCCCCAAAAGCAAAGATTTGAGTTCAAAATGTACGCTTTAAAAAACAACAACGCACCCTGCCAGCATAGTGGATGATGCAGAAGTCTGCCTTGTCTTTGAGTTGCCGGGGTTTCTGGAACTTGGTGTGTGTGCCCTGTTCCTGGCTCAGCTTGTCCACAAAGGTCTTGTCTGTGGCCTTGGGGAACCAACACTCCTCGTCCAGCAGAGCCAGCACTCCTGGAGGGTTCGCCTGGAGGAACAATTACACGGGACAGAGAGAAAGGATACGGGTGAGTATTGAGTGTCCCGAGTAGACCTCTAGACCTACTGCACATATGAACATAGCTGCTACCTTTAAAAGCATTTTAAATCTGAGGCTTTTTTTGTATACTATTTAAATAGTTCCGAGAAAAAATGCTGCTATTTGTCCCAAATTGACTGCAAAAGATCGCTGCCAATTAGATAGATCTCAAAAAGCTTTATACCCTATAACATATATATAACGACACAATGTGACATAGCCCTGTTTAACACAATGCTGTACCCCCTTTAACTGTATATACTTTCCCCATTTTCAACTATTTTTATTATTTTATTTATTTTTATTTTATTTATTTATTATTTTGACACTTGCTTTGGCAATGTAAAAGTATGTTTTCTCATGCCGATAAAAGCTCTTTTGAATTGAATTGAATTGAGTACTCAAACGATGTACTGTATCGTCAATCCCCGAATCGTCAGTCCAAATGATCTATATAACCCAGAATGTTGGTCTTTATTTTTCTTTCCACTTTATTCCTAAAGTCACTGAATCCAAATCATTCTTCATGAAATGTTGCATTAGCAAATCTAAATAAACAATTCAAATAAAAGATGCATTTAGCAAGTTTTTATTTTATTTTTATGCTAGGTTTGCTAGTTAGTAACCCATTAAAACCGGGAAAGAATCTGTGTTTTTAGATTTTTGTGTTGGCTATTAGAAAATAGCAGATATATGCTATTTTCAACATTTTTTAAAACTCTTGAAAATGTGAGAACTACTGATTTAGACGGCATTTGTAGAATCGGCCCCTAGGTCTTAACGGTCCACAGGGAAATAAGAGGAATCAAACTAGAGAGACTCGTCCTCACTGACCGGCTTCTCTATGAGGTCGATGCAGGGCTGCAGGTCGAGGCCGAAGTCGATGAAGCTCCACTCGATGCCCTCCTTCTGGTACTCCTCCTGTTCCAGGATGAACATGGTGTGGTTGAAGAGCTGCTGCAGCTTCTCGTTGGTGTAGTTGATACACAGCTGCTCAAAGGAGTTCAGCTATAAGAAGAGAAATCACACAAGGGTGAGAGGAGGGATAACCTGAACGGTCACATAATACTGTACAGGAGGAAACTGAAACTCAAAGAAATAGTGGAGCTGATAGGAAGTTACAGCAGATTATGAGCAGCATTCAAGACCACAAAAAAACAATCAATGATTAAATACCAAGAATACAAACTGTGAAAAACACCAGGATGTCTTACAACTACCACAATGTACAACTACAGTACACCTGCAGTTCAGCCATCGATTAAGAGGTTTTGTAATTGAGAATAAGTCAAAATGATATATGCTAACAGTTTCAAATTGTTTTCTTTGATGAAACGATCCATAGGACTGTCATTATTTTCCTGCAACTTTAGATAAAATAAGCAATAGGCAAGATCCTTACATAGCTGCCTCCATGGCTTCTGGAAAAGAAGTTCAATAGCGGTCAGGGAGCGTAGGGTTTGAATGGGAAATTGGGAATTACAGTATGTTTTCTTTCAAATAGCTTACTCAAGAGTTCCTAACAACCTAATAAAACGGGTTGGTGTTAATAATGGACCATGTTCAACTACTTCTGGGGAGACGGCGCGATACATTTCAGGGACATTTTGGAATGTGATTGTTTACATGTACAGTTGTTTGACGTCACAGACGGCACAGCCTTGTGGGTTACAAAAACCCAGACTTTCTTTTCTGCGGTCAATTACTCGCCTTGTGAATTCATGGCGAACTTTAGATTTTGTTTTAACAGCAAAACTATATCCAAAGGATTATACTGTGTGTACAATTATACTGTGTGTGACACTTGGATTATATTGCGTTGGGAGTTTATGAAGAGATTTTTGCAACAATTTTGCTGTTGTTAATCTTGGACCCCTATTTTCTTCAATTAATCAAGTATTTTCTTTGTTTTTGTAACTTGTATTCACTGTAAAGGGAAAAAGAAATCTCCATGAATTCAAGGCTTTATGCGGTGAGTAATTGATAGAAAGAAAGTCACTTAGGAGCTGAAGTATTGCTTTGAGTTTTATGTCCTCCACTGAGATTTAACCTGTGATGTAGGTCCTCCTCTGAGATTTAACCTGTGATGTATGTTCTACTGTGAATAAAAATGTCTGTGATTCTGTACCTGGAAAATCTCAAATCCAGCGATGTCCAGGATGCCAATGAAGGAGGCCCCCTGCCGTTTGGTCCTATCGAGAGCTTTGTTAATGCGATGGACGAGCCAGCGGAACAGACGCTCATACGTGGCTTTAGCCAAGGCCTCCACTGCAAAGTCAGCCTGGAGGAGGAAAGAGGAGCATGAAGGCAAAACAATTAATGTTCATGGAGATGGAGGATGGGTTGGAACGATAGGAAAAGATCAGTGTGATGGAATGAAAGAGGAAAAGAAGTGGAAAGTTAAACTATTTTAACCCATTCAATCTGGGAACGCATCTCTGTCATTTTTTATTTCTTTGGCTAGATTTCCAGGGACGTCCAGAAGCAAAGATTTGAGTTACAAATGTTCGCTTTAAAAATATATATATTCAAAGATTTGCGCAAATGTTCAAGATTTTTCGAAAATAGCAGATCTCCAGGCTTACAGCGTGGCACTCAGTGCCGAGCTTGTATATCTGCTATTTTTGAATAGCCAAAGAATAAAATAATGGTTATAGCTCAAATCGAAAATGACACAGATGCGTTCCTAGATTGAATGGGTTAACCTTGATGTCCCTGTTTTGGGCATTTAATTATAGGCAAACATTTTAGAAAATGTTTAGAAAATAGCCGATCTACAAGCTTGTGATGCGGTGCGTTGTGAGCTTGGAGATCAGCTATGTTCAAACAAAACTTGAAACATTTTGAAAAGCATGGGTATGTAGGACAAAGGGTGAGCAAGGAAATAAAAGAAATGAAAGGAATGAAGTGGCGAATGACGAGTTTGTGTTTGTTTTTACAGCAGCTATAACTCACAGACAAGTCAGACAAAATGGAAAATACGAGTGAACAGACAAGTTAAGTGGCCTTGCTATCAAGCAGCATGAGCAGTAAAGAGACTTGAGACCATGCCATATCCTGGCTATCAAATCCCTCCCAGCCCTGACAAATGGATTTCACAGTATGATGTAAAGTAGACCTGATATTACTGTGAGTCCTGTATGATGAGAGCTACTGAACAAACGCCAGCGTAGCGTTGGCATGCAAACTGATTGATTGAATGATTTAAGGACAGCGTACTGTATTACAGCTGAGCATAGTTTCCCAAAAGGAATCTTATGCATTGAAATGTCTTCACGCGCGTGTCTGTGCATACGCACAAGTGCGTGCGTATGTATGTACAAACAGTTACAGCGGGAAAAAAGATCAACATGACCTCACTGGCCAAAGGCAAAATGTTAATGCAAAAACTGAATTAACCGAATACTATTCTCCGCCTCCTAGGACGAGGAGACTCAACGTACTTGTTATTGTTACCCACTGACCTGCTCTTTGGTCTGGGCCTTCTGGACATAGTCTCTTCCCACTTTGATCCTGGGGGAAAGGATGGCTCTGGTAAACTCCATCACATTCAATCCAAGCAGATGACACAGCTTCTGGGCAGCTGTGAGAGAACATTTTTTTTAAAAAAGGAACTGAAGAGTCAACCAGCATGTACTTGAATGATGAAGAAACAGTCATGAGGCAATGACAAAATAATAATATATATTATATTTATATAATATCTATAAATATTAGTGGCTGGCCCGAACTGAATGGGCAGAGAGGCCATCTGGGAAACAGAAGGTCCCCATTTTGCATCCCGGGACCCAGCTACAGTATACAAGCGTCCCTGAGCAAGACACTTAACCCCGAACTGCCCCCCACACTAACTATCTATTCAAATGGTTTGGGTTCATCCTATGGGGAACATGAGTGCCCTCAGCTAAAGTCATGGCAATCTGGCCATTCCATTTTGAGATAGCTTGTGTGCAAGTTGAAAATCTGACCCAAGGATGGCACTAGAGGAAAGACCATGGGCTCACCAAAATCAGAAGTGGTAAACCTCCAGGGAGCATGAAGGTGCACAGCAAACTCCATGGCAACCCAGCCAGTAGTTCTGGAGATTGGACCTCTTTGGAACTAAAGTGTTGGATGGACAAGTACTGCCATCCTTAGAGTCTGCAGTTTAGTAATTCTCACGATCTCCTTTGGCTAAATAAACACTTAAGTAGACAACGTGGCGTTTTCTGACAGGAACATCTGGTACTATACTGTAGTCCCACCTGTTGTTTCTGACACCCGTGAATAAACAGACAAAAATGACAGAGATGTGCTGAACCGAACTGCACAAAATGGAGCTGGCAGGTGTGTCAATTACACACACAGCCTGTGGAAACGTCTCTACAGAAGTCACCTGAATGTCTGTACTGCACCTGATTCTAATGCAGATCAATTGAGACTGAAAAAAAAGACTGAAAACAAAAAGAAAGAATAAAACGTCTGCTAAGGTCTCTGTGTTCTGGTTTCCACATTTGATACACTCACAAGGAGCATATCTTCGCTGTCAGGCAGAAACCTTATATCTCCATATTTCAACTTTGAATGGGGGGGGGCGTCCTGTGTGTTTTATAAATATTTAACCAATAAGCTTGTGACAACATTGACAACATAACAACATTGAATCCATTGGAACGGGTTACTTTTTTCCATTTCCTGAAAAGTTAACGGTTTGGACATACAAGGTTTCCGCATGACAGTGACGATATGGTCTGTGCACTTCTTACTGGCTGAGCCACCATGTACCCGCCTCATTTCTTTTTGAGGAGTAAATCTTGTATAATGATGTTGGTTAATGGCAGGCTGACAAGGCCACAGCCGAGGAGAAGGATAAATCATCAGTCGCTGCCGTGCGCTGACTGCAGACTGGGAGCGCTACTTAGTTACAGCAGAGAGGAAATGGGAGAAAATATGAAGAGGAAAAGGAGGTGCAGGAGGTCTTGACCTGTGGGCCTTCCAAACTATCTGGATTAGTAGGGCTGTCACGATTATAAATTCAAGTTGACGATTAATTGTCACTCAAATAATTGCGATTAACGATTTAATTGTGTGTTTGGCATTGAACGTTGGAACATATGAATACAACATTTTATTTCTGTTTGCCTTTTAGGCTTCATAATCAAAAATTGCTTGCAGATCAGCTATTTCTGCTTTTTTGAATATTTGAAAATGTGTGAACACTTTTCAACTTGGTAACGATTATGACGATTATGCTAAAATAATTGCAATTATCTCAAATAATTGCTATTAGACAATTATGTAATAATTGTGACAGGCCTATGGATTAGCAGCAGATGGTAGCTGCTGACAGGTTGTGTGTGTTTGTGTGTGTGTGTGTGTGTGTGTGTGTGTGTGTGTGTGTGTGTGTTCAGCTACCTGTATTCTCAGGCATAGAGGCTTGGTCCGTGTTCCTCTCTTTTTTGAACACGATGTTGCCAAACTGAAGGACTGATGACACCACTTTCAGCATAGCTACACACAAAAGACATGAAAATGAATTACCATAGATAGACCGTTATTGTATGATGAATAATGTATGATATCCTGTATGTAAACACACACACACACACACTGCATACTTCCGCAGGGAAAGTAATACGAGTAATAAGGCTGTGTATCCACAGAAGACCTGTTTAAAAAAGCGCTGATATTGTTCTGTCATTAATTTCTTATTGAAAGGTAGCGTGTTCATTGCACATGACCCAAAAAAGGGACATGACCTCTTTTTAAGACCTAAGCGGGCAACCTTGTCTCAATTTTAAACAAATTGAAGCAATTTCAACCTTGTATGAAGCGCTTCGCTCATCAATGTTTCTTAAGAGCTCCGACAATAATAGGAATAAAATAGAGGTGGGACAGAAGTACTCGGCACCATCGCTTCAATGGATAAATGGCCTGGACTTAGAAAACGTTAATGTCCTAAATAACATAACATTCTGAAAGTACTTGTGTGTGATTGTTAGGCCTGATTTATGTACTTGTGCGTCGGTCTCTCACACCGAAAATAGCAGATCTATCTCACAAAGCATCACGCTGCGACCAAGTATAAATCAGGCATTAGAGCGATCATTTCACACCCTGTGGATGAGGTTATACAATTAATACTAGCAGTGTGACTTCACTGTTACTACAACAACACATACACAGGATCTCCTCGTGGGAGAAGCTCATGATGTTCATGGCCTCCATGGTCTCCTGGAAGTTGTCTTTGTCCTGCTGGCCTGGGATGGGGATGTTACCGTTGGACAGGAAACGGTAGTTGTTGAAACCTTCCAAAAGCAGGTCAGCTGCAACAGCACACGGAGAGAAGAACATTTAAACAGGTGGTTGTATTATGATTACATTAAGTGTTTACCTTTTTCCGCTGAGTAGAAATCTAGTGCTCTGTTAAAGAGCTTTGTGTTATAGCGCTGCAAATACAGTATAGTATATTATATAGCAGTATAGAATTTAACGAATCTCTTACAACCATCTCACACCATTAAAGCCTAACAGTGGTGTACAACATGTATAAAATTATGCACAGGCTATTTCTGAGAATTTTCGCCTATATAATGGCGTGCCAAAAATAGGGACACCGGGTTTAACGTGGTTAACGTGATGAACTTACTATTACCATGTTGGACCTTCACTCTAATTGCTCCACAATCAACAGCCATCTGGAATTATGATGTCAGACTGCAGAAACTATTCCTCTGTGGTATTATCTGCCTCCAGGCATTAACCTACTTACTTTTGAGGTGCTCTCCAGCCCCAGCAAGCAGCTGGTAGAAGACGTGGAAGGTGCGCTCATCTTTGGCTTGGCGAATGGCTCTGGATTTCTCTAATAGGTCTGACACAGCATAGTCAAGGAAATAGTGTGGCATTTTCCATTTGTAACTACGGACCACTACAACAGCAATAATATGTATTCCTTTACAGATACGTTTACGGAGTGGGGGAAAACAATACTCCTTTGCAAAGGCTGAAATTCAAATAAAAAATCTCTATGGTTGCTGTGCTGACTCACATCGACATGAATGGACTCAAACTATGGGTTTCAGCTTTTAACATTATTCTATTATCGTAATATCAGCTTTTATAGAAAGCGTGTGTAGAAAATCCCTCTGACTCTGAACATAACATATCTACAACTAGAGTTAGTATTCAATCAATCAATCAATCCAGTGTTCTAAGCTAAATGTTTCAATATAGACAATGCAACAATATTTGGCCAGTGGGAACCAACCTTCGGATTTCTGCATGGAAATCTTTACAACTTTTCTAGGTTGGATTTATACTGTAGCTTCTCTCTTTATAAATATCGAAATTGCAGCGAGTGCTAAGAGGAAATATAATTAATAACATGCATGTACAGTAATTCAATGAGGATACAAGTTTCAATGTTGGCCCCCACAATGTAGCCAGTAACATCAAAGTTGATCCGGATGAATTTCCCCTGCAGATGAACAGGTAAAAGCCAAGATTCAGGAAGAGCACAAAACAAGCTCTTCTGATATAAAACTAAACAAAAAACTATTGATCACTGAAAACTGCCTCTTTTTATTTTTTACATGAAATCTAAATTAATTGATCTATCTGAAACCCTGCCCTTTGGCATGCATAGCCATACATGCCACAAGGCAGATTTTCTGAACTGGTTTTGCCCACAGCCAGAGTCATGTACATTTTAGGTATTAGTCACAACCTAAAATTGAAGTTCCAACCCAGTGTATTAGATAACAGAAGTCTCCCCTAAACATTGCCTTCTTAGGCTACATGAACACAACCAAACACCAGTACAGATCTGGTTCTGATCAAGTGGAGAAGAGATCTGAAGAAATTGTATCTGTTTCATGCACACGCACACACACCCACGCACATAAACACTACTCTCTGTAGTGTAAGTTGACATCTTATTTTGGACACATTCTAGCTGACACGTGGTTATGATTTTTGTGGCTCACAAGTTGTGTTGCAGTTCTGTCATCATTACATAAAACAGTATTATGAGAGGCATTACCGATGGAGATTTTTCTTTGAAAATCACATGCAGATCAAGCTCCCTCATCACATCAGTAATATTGCACAGCATTCCACCTTTATGGTGTCACTTATTTATTTAGGTCTCAAGCTGAGTGAGTGAGTGCAGAGTGCAGACTCCAGCATATCAAAGAAATCATTAATGACTAGCAGACGTCTGTCCGGCTGGAATGCCCCTGTGTAATTGCTTACAGGAAAAAGCAGGATGATCAAATTCCTTTCCATCACGGTTTTACCCTCGCCTACTTTCAGAAGAAAGGAAGATCTATTCTATCCCAAGATGCATGCCACCTAAAATTTCTCATCCAGGTGTACAGACTGTACAGTAGACATTTTGAGTTCAATAATCAGACAGCCGAGCGCCTTTCCGAATTTCAATTAGTTTCCTGCACTTACAAAACGTGACGAGTTGTCATTTTTCACAGTCTTGGCATTCCCGAAAGATTCAAGGATGGGGTTGGCTTGTAGAAGCTGACGTTCCAATTCACCCTGAAATAAAAGAAGCGATGTTACTGCAAAGTACTTTGTAAAAGCTTTCAGAATCTTTATTGCTTATTATTTATTCGCGTACCAAGAATATGATAACAGAAATAAACTGTCAGTGTCAAACACTGATTTTCACCAACAAACAAGTACAAATCCCATGAAGAAAAATAGAACAAAGATGTTGAGCTATTTCATGTGCTGTATAATCGGTAATGTTTTTCATAGAAGATGAAGACAGGAATTATGACAGAAGAGGTCATGTTCCAAAAATAACTTTTCAAGCTCTTTACAGAAAGCATTTTCATAAGGCTGATAAGCAAGATAGAAAAGAGCAAACATGTATATGCTACATTATGAAAATGCAGAAGAGCAACTTATTTAATTCATACATCTGTTAGCCATTGTCTATAACCCTTTTTAAACCTGCTGAAGAGGTAGACTATTCCTTTAAAGCGAGAATATAATTAATATTAGTCAAACATTGCAGACATCAACAGGCATAAGGACAGGTAGGAGGAAAGGCGTGCCAGAGAGGAGAGGAATCAGGTAAAGTAGCCTACAGCACTTTGTGATACATACTGTACTGTATATTACATTCACCCCACTGTAGTCTGTACCTGTGGCCTTTTAAAGGGATTATGGTTAAAAGTAAGTGGTTTTAACATCCTTTCTGTAATTGTTATAATAGAGAAGAGAAAGATACTGAGGAAATGGGGGCATTTAGTATCTATTCCTAACAGAAACAGTGAGCCGCTCTCACACACACCTACTGTCACGCTGGACAGTTTAATGGGCTGAATAAATAGGTGGCCAGTGCAGATGTTTGGACAGGTGGACCATTATGCTCTGGTCCAAGCCACATTGAGGGGCTGGTCATGACCAGGGAATCCGGTCATGGCAGCCACAAAAACAACATTCTCTTCTGGGACTTTATTTCTCTTCTGTGGCTAAGGGGAACATTTCCCCATTACGTCAAATCTAGCCACATTCTGTTGATGCGAGGAGGCCGTTTTCCAGATGAGCAAACTCCATGGTAGGAGATGGAGCGAAGTCAGTGTCATGCACAGGACGTGAGATATGTGTAATGTGATCTTTGGCCAGAGAGATATGTGATGGGCTGATTTTTAATTGAGTTTTCATGCTGCTGGAATGAAGCAGGAGTGAATAAAACAGTCCATTATTCAGCCTCCATACGCGGGTGCTTCATTTCTTAGAAGGCGTGATGATTCGACCTCTGAAGCTGATGTTTAGACGCAAACATGAGATGACATTGACTGTAAGGTAGCCTATCTTGTTAGTGACCTCCACTCATTCTCCCTGCGGCCAGTTAAACAAAAGTCCAATTTAGCATCTACTAGTTAATTATCGAAGTGACCCACATTCATGCTGAAGAACAAGCATGACAGGCGTCTGACATGGTCCAGACACCGGCTCCACTTCAGAAAGCTAATTGTTGTGAAGCAGCGATGACAGCCAGGGAATCTGGAAGATCTCAGGCAGTGAGTTTTAATCATCAACTATCAAGAGAATACACCCTGAATGTCAGACTCTTTGGCAGGCTATGGAACTGAGCAAAAGAGCCAAAAAGGATCAGTCAAAACTGTCGTATTATTAGAACCTTCCGATGCAAAGGCCAGCCAGGGATGTGTGCTTAACGCTCAGCTCCTGCTCTGCAGATGGCAAGGCCAGACCGACACGACAAGTCACTATTACCGCTGCCAAGGACAAGGTACAGTACAGGTTCAGGTACTCACTTACTGTACAGTGTTTTCATCTGTGCTTGGAGAACCCTTCTCTTAGATACTGTATCGAAGATATGTAAGTCTCAATTTGTAAGTAAGTCTCAATTTGAAGAGAGATGGGGGTCTCTGTATAAGTCTGACCACACAGAAGAACTTTCCTGTAAACTGGCCACTGAACTATTTAAAATCATGGTTTGCTTATACAGTATGTAGGCTAAACATCCCAAGGCATATACTGTAGGCGCAGCACAGCTAAAGCACATACTTTAAGTATGAAAATGCATTAACGCCCAGTGAGCAGGGGATTATGCTAAACTAATAAGTGCAGATGATTAAATCCACAAAGTTCCTTCCTGCTGGGAGGTGTGTGGCTGAGGTTGGTGGAGCAACAGGGGCCTGTTGTAAGGGTCTGGACTTGTCTTGCACCTCTCACCCTATTCTAACCCAGCGGGAGGTTTGGGCACCAGTCCTGCTGGCTCTCCCTGCTCCTGCTTCTGCTTCGGAGACCTGCTGCAGTGTGTCAGATGAGGGCCTTTAATAGAGAAGAGTGCTATCTGCCAGCAGCCACTCATGTCTACATAACACTCCAGCCCGCCCACCAGGAACCAAAAAGAAGCTGCGGAGGATCTTAGCCGTGAAACAGGGGTTCTGCTCAGTGCGTTTGGTGGGAACGGGATGGAATATATATGACACACATGCAGAGATATTAACCAGCTATGGTGTACATTATAAAACCTGGGATCTATTATCTCAGGGGTTGAAACAATATTTGATCTGTATGAAAATATATTTCCTCAAATTGTATCACTAAATATGACATATTTAAATGAGGAGACAACAGAATTGAATAAGGACAACTCAGTCATGCCATGAAAGAGAAGAGGCCAAAGGCAAGAATGTGGATGTAAAGAGAAGCATCTTCAGAAAACCCAGTAGAATGATTTTACATACAGTAGCAGGAAAAAGCACCCCTTTTGATTGCCCATAGTGGCTTCAGCCCATAGTGGGAGTGCAGTGAGTGGTGTGTTGGAACCAACATGCTACTCACATAGAACTGTGCTCCACTCTGTAGTCAATGGTCAGATTCAAGTGTTATCATGGAAATAAATAGATTGTTAATGGTCATGGATACTACGAAGACACAAAACATATATAGTATACAGTGTAAAGTAAATGACAGTTACACAATTACACATCATTTTCAAACCAAACCGGATGATGCTTACAACCAGGTGCATTAAAAGGGCTTAGATGATGAAAGGTTCAGACGAATCTTAGAAGCTAGGGTGCATGACATGCAATATTATTGTGTTCTAAATCCTCCCCTTCATTATAA
Organism: Gymnoscopelus microlampas; assembly: GCF_963454915.1. Classification (NCBI taxonomy): domain Eukaryota; kingdom Metazoa; phylum Chordata; class Actinopteri; order Myctophiformes; family Myctophidae; genus Gymnoscopelus; species Gymnoscopelus microlampas. Next base: position 44,854,689 of record NC_139939.1, read on the forward strand.
GTACAAAATACAACAGTATTATAAAAGTACAGACTGAGAGATATTTGCATTATATTGGCTAGTTTTTATACAGAAAACAACGTCTGTCAATGCTCCAACAAACCTTATAACAAGAACATGCAGCATTTGAATATTTAGGTTTCACTGACGGTGCAATCTGTACCGACTTCGGGAATCTCCAAATATGGGTGTAATGTGTGTGTCCATATTTGGGCATAATTTGAGCACACAGACAAACCCACAGACAACTTGAACGAAGCTACAGAGGAAGTTAGTTGGTTTGAAAGGAGAAAGTTACTGTAGCATGCGCATGAACATGGTGTATAAAAAGCATAAAGACTTGCCTGTAGTTTCACTGGTTTAGGCGACTCTGGCTGTTTGCAAAAGAAAAATCCAAATTGTTAGAGGAATGTGTGCACATATCTGATGCACAAGCGAACCATAGTGCTGCCCATCCATTTTGCCCGCTTCTGGTGTATGGTACATGATCATGGTTCACCTTTTGCCATTTATAACAGCTTTTCAATTTATTTGATGTATAGTAATGTATATTCATTAATGACCAGTCAAATCACCTGCACTGAAAATATGATGCTGAATTGACATATCTGGCTCATTCTACAACCTTGCCACAACCTTTGAACTAGGAATTAAAAAGCATCTCATCCGCTATTATAGACACCATAGACATCATGTGACCTGGTTGTGACCTCATGACATCTCTAGGCACCAAGCAGAACTGCCCATTGATCTCCTCTAGCAGTGGTGGAAAGTAACTAAGTACATTTACTTAAGTACTATACTTAAGTACAATTTCCCATTTTCAATACTTTTACTTCTACTCCACTACATCTCAGAGGCAAATATTATACTCTTACTCCACTACAATTATTTGAAAACCTTAGTTACTAGTTAATTTTCAGATATAAATTATTATATTATAAAACACACGTTAACTACTTCAGCCCTATTTTATACCTAGGCTATTTGAAAATAGCCGATCTACAAGCTCAAAACGCGTCGCGACGCGTTGTGAGCTTGTAGATCTGCTGTTTTCAAACATTTTAGTACTTTTACTTTTGGTACTCTAAGTATATTTTGATGCCAATACTTTTGTACTTTTACTCAAGTAACATTTTGAACACACTTGTAACAGAGTACTTCTAACATTGTGGTATTGATACTTTTACTTAAGTAAAAAAAAAAATCAGTACTTTTTCCCACCACTGTCCTCGAGTGTGTAATTTAACTAGTGGACTGCGCCCCAGAATAGGGATGCTAGGGTTCATATGGTTAATGAAGGCCAAAGTTTTCTAAAAGAAGATTGGGGTGGGGGAGTGGGGTTATTAAAATGGATGGAATACTCACAGGAATGTTGTGGTCTTTTCTTCCTTTGTGGGAGGAAGCAACGTGTGCCAGGTATTGAATGACCTTTTTGGTGTTTTCTGTCTTACCGGCGCCTGATTCACCTCTGTTTTGACAAAGGAGATAAGAAACCCACAGACAAGCTTCCTCATTAGAACAAAATGTATGAGGAAACCATAAACCAAGACTCTCCCCAAGATGAACTCTTCATATCTATATGCTAACACATTGCAGATTTAAAAAGTTGCATGAGGTAATGAAGTTTTCCTTTCACTTTTCCAGTCTTTATTATGATATATGCAGGTGCTAAGGTCAAAATTAAGCGAGCCACTTTCTGGATTCCTGCTGAGGTTATGGTTAAAAGCTGAGACAGATAACACAAGCCAAAGTGCATAACGTACATTGGCTTTTTTCCCAACAAATCTTGAAAATATTCTGGAAAATGTTGAATATTTTTGACATTTTCAACTCCACACATCTTGTATGGGGTCCTTGGCACAGAATACTCTCAGATGGGGGTCTGCAGCCAAATACACATTAATTTAACTTATGTCCTTGACATGAAAAAGTTTGAGAACCAGCGACTTAAAGCACCAAATAGCACACTGCAGAGTACAGTAGTCACATGGTGTGCCATGCTCTCCAAGGTGCTGATCCTGCTGCGGGGAATATTTTGTCAAAAACATATGCAATGAATGCTTGTATTTGTATTTAATCATTTTAATGGGCTAATATACAGTTAATAGCCCATGTTGCCTTCATTATAAGGCTCAAATTTGTTTTGTGGCTCCAGACAGATTTTGTATATATATTGTTTTAGGTCCAAAATGTCTCTTTTACATTTAAGGTTACCAACCCCTGGCTTAGTTCAACGTTACGATCGCAAAGATCTTCCCTCAGGATTCTTTTCACCAAAAATTCCTGAAGATCCCTGATCGAAACGTTGAACTAAGCAATAACCAGTGGAGCTAATTTCTGCCAGTGTGCGGACCTTATTTTATTTCATGGCTTACAGCAGTGGTTCTCAACCTTTTCAAGCCATGACCCCCCACAATAATCACATTGGAACTGGGGACCCCCCACCCTGACTAGCACTTGGAATTGTAGGAGTTGAGGCATTACATTTAGTTTGACTCGGTTACATAGATAAATAGTGAAAATAGCAGATCTACAATTGGCTATTTTCACATTTGTCTTGGGTAATATTAGACAATTTGGCCAATGTTTGACAATTCTTAAAGTATAATTTGTTGATTACTTTTGATGCCGTAATGGTCTCTTTTTTATTTTTTTAAATGTCTTAAAATGATTTAAATTGTCACTTTAGAAATGTGCAGATACCCTGTACACTCTTATACTGCGTGTTGGCTTGTTTACTGTTGAGTGGGAAAACAATGTATATGCATATTACGCTAATCATATGCAACATTGATGAGCTTAACTAATAACCGCAATTTATTTTTATTTGGGTCGGGTCCCGACCACTGGCTTACAGTGTGCAGCCATTGTTTTTACCACTCTGTTCCAAAGTGACGACAGCTGGGTGAAACACACAGTACTCTTCTCACGCCTATAAGCGCTGCAAAAACCTCTGGGTTGACACTTTCATATTCATAGCATACCTGAGGTTTTACAGCACATGGCAATCTACACACCCCAAGTATGCAAAAAAATAAACAATGTTTAGCTTTCAGGCCGAGCTAGTGGTGTTGTAAAGAATGATGTGGCTGAATGGCGGGCCTCAAAGACTGGGGTAAGTGGTGTCAAAGTGTTGTCAGTCCTCAGCAGCCACTGTGAACAGAGGGTATTCATGGAGGGATTGCGTCAATGTAACCGTTGTTGGCCTTGGACCCGCCGGGTGTTAGATTCCTCAGGACCCGGCCCCGTTCCAGATTAGATACCACACAAACATCAAGGGCTGACTTAATCAGACTGCATCTTTTGAGGCTTCCACTCAAGACACACTCCATGTTTGTTTTTGCCCGTGAGCAAAAAGTGGACGTGAAAGCATTTCTAAATGACCTCACGCGTCCTCTACATATACACACACGTGTGTGTGTGTGTGTGTGTGTGTGTGTGTGTGTGTGTGTGTGTGTGTGTGTGTGTGTGTGTATATGTATATGTGTGTATATGTATATAAATACACTGTATATACTGAAATGGTCAAGAGCACAAATAAGCAGGAAATCTCACAGTACTTTCTTAATAATAAAAATAAACAGGGTACTGAAGGTGCACAGTCCAAGACAAAAAGTTTCCCTGGATATGCATTGACATGGAGCTGTCTCAAAGGCTCATGCATTGACATGGAGCTGTCTCTCACAGGCGCATGGCTACTATGACATTTTCTTTGGCTGCATTCCTGTCATCAAGATGCTTGGAGCAGAGTGATGCCAGAGAGGAGAGGGGGGGGGGGTGCTGTGTACCAGAAATGCCAGACATTTCTCAGACTCCTGTTTCTCACAGGTCTGTCAATGAGATATTCGTTTTGAATGACCTGACAGAGGCCTGGAGGCTTCTGGCTTCAATTTGCTGCTCTAATCCGCCCCTGTGTAATCAGTACTAAATGCATTAATGTCAGGTTAAATTGCATTTGATTCAAACCAATAAAACGAGCCACGAGTGTGTTTTTATTTCCAAGAATAAGACATGAGTAAGGAGACACGCATGAATACAATGATTGAACCATGAATGTTATGCAATGAAGTCAGGCCAGTAATCTCATTCTGACAAATCCAGTCCAATTCCATGATCTAAGGTGCAGATGCATGCAAGGTTTAGCAGACCCGTTAATAATAGTGATGGTAGAAAACATTGCCACATATCACTTTACAGTATCTTGAGATGACTTCTTCCAACTACAAAAGCCGTTTGTCTGCCACATGATTTTATTCAACTGCCAGTCTGCCACCAACACCCGCACATCATCTCTCTTCAGCCCACTGATGTGTTGGTAAATCCACACATGGGTGTGGGGCATAAATATTTAAACCCATCAAAACGTGTCTACTGTAAGTAGAATTAGTAGAATTAAATATTAGACAGACAGACTTGTAGGCTAGACTACTGTATGTAATAACGTACATGCTTAAATGACATCACCAGCAGCTCAACTGTTCAGTTTTTTCTTTACACAAACATCATCATACAATGAGCTGTATACCCCACTGAAATGTCAGGAAGTTGTGAAGGTATTAGAAGATAGATACCGCCTATGCTTAGTGCCTGTGTGTATGCTTCCACGGGTGTGCTGGTGTGGTGAAGCAGCACACCTCTTAAGAAACACTGTGGTTTGTGTGGGTAGTGTCATATGCTGGCCATTTATATAAACAGATGTAAACAATAAAATGCTTTTATTGTATGCGTGCTTACACCTTTTTCAATGATTTTCTTCCACCAGGTTTAACCCACTTAAACAAAATGAGTGAAATTTAGAAGTCATGCAACCAAATCAGCATCTACCCCTGTAACCCCAATACTGACAGAATCAGGGCAGGAAAAAATGATAGAAAAAATAAGAAGGCAGATTTGACCCAAGTGAATACTTACGTGCAAAGAATTGATTGGTCCTCTCGATCTGTGGAAGACAGAGAGGGAGAAAGAAGAGAGGGAGGGGAGATAAAAAAAGAAGTGTCAACCTTAGCATTTAGCCAATGATTCAGCATCTATGACAAAGCGCTCTCTTAACATTTGACATTGTCAGTGCTAACCTATGCGTCAGCAAAGCATGGCAGAAACAAATAGGGCACAGTAACTGAAGTACTGTGTACTCAAAAACATGTGTTAAACTGCACTCCGGTTTGAAGGACTTTATTTCTGTAACTGTGAAATTTTTAGCACAAAGCTATTCCTCAGTGTTGTGAAGCTTGGCACGGCATACACGTTTTTTCTTCTTTAGTAATTAGACTGTGCGTGCCATCATCATGCCGTTGTATTCTTATTAAACTGAGATGAAGCCCGCAGGCGCCATCAACACCCATCAGCAGCTCATCATGAGATTCACAAGTCAAAGCAAACCTGGTTGAATCTTGTGAGCTTTCCGTTCAAATGTTTCAGATGGCCACCGCAGCCCTAACGTTATCATATAACAAGAGGGCTAAATTACTTCTCTTGGGAGGTTTCGGTAGTTACAGTGGGGCTCAAAGCATCTCACCACAGGTATTTCCGTGTCATGGTTTTCTTTTTTAAAGAAAAGGTGAAGATTGTGTGGTTCAAAAAATTATGGAAAAGCAATGCTGCTTTGGAGAGATAAGATTACTGTGCAGATTTGTCAGTAATGTCACAGAGATCATTTACTGAAGACTGTGTGTGCGGTTCTGTGTGCTCGTTTCTTGTGCTGTGAAGGAGAAAACATTTGTAACAGCAGTGTCCAAGTTTCCTTAACATACAGTAAGAAAAAGGAGCACAGCAAACAGCCTCAAGCCATTGTGGGTTACATATAGCCTGACTGAACTGTGTGGGCTGTTGAGTGCAGAAACGCAGCTCTCAGAGACCGATCGACGACAAATTAGATTCATGCACTCATGCATGCACGCACACACAGCATATATTGAAACAGGGAGATGGAGAGACACCAGGGTATAAGACAAGAATAGTTCCCTGAAAAAGTGACACAATCCTATCATGAACATGAAGCTGTTCTGATAGCTCTTGCTATATACATCACTGTACGATTGTTTATTATTGTTGTGACTTATAATGTATGTTTTAAATCTCTTAACTATCTGAACAGAAGCTAAAGGATATGAGCTGCAGACCAACATGCACTTTACATTCTTTAAATTATTTTTAACCTAATTTAAAATAAAGGACTTCTGATTCAATACATCAATATACCAGAATTCGTGGAAGATGAATGTGGTTTAAAGCACTGTTTCCCAGTGGGTCGGAACCCATGTTTGGCTCGCGGACCACTTGTTATGGGTCACGAGTAAATATCCCCTTTTTGTGTCTTCCATTTAAAAAAATATATATATATATATATTATTTCAAAAGATAAAAAAAAGTTTAAAAATAATAATTAATCACAACTTTTCATTAAAATATTTCAAAAGTATGTGAGCTTGTAGATCTGCTATTATCACTAGTTTGGGTCCCAGGCAAACGTCTAATTTCTCTTTTGGTTCTTGAGCTAGCACGTTTGGGAACCACTGGGTTTAAAGCACACAATGATTATGTGCTAGGCAGTTAGGGGAAACACTGCAATCCATGGTAAGCTGCACCAGCTCTAGTTTTGCACTTGGAAGATTTTGAATAGACAGACCGACAGAGTGGCTTATGCTGTATTTCTGTAGCTACAGTACATGGTTCCCTGTAAAAACAAAGTGTCTGTTTTTTGTCTGGTTAAGACACACCAAGTGTAGCCCCCATTGTGCTGAAAAGTTAGATGATTGATTTCTGAAAATATGCAGTGTGGCTGGAAGAAGAATCCCCATCTGATAGTGATTACATCATTTTCTGTGATGTCATGATGCATTTTTTATTGCTTGCTGTACTGCGAGCAGTTAACATGATGGGTCTCTAGGTCATGGTGCAATAAAATTGCGTATCTGATTGTTCCCGTACGCCTCAGAACTATTCCACGCGTGGCTTGACAACGGTGACTGAAGTAGGTCAGAGTCATCCACAGGCCCTAAGGGATGGGTAATAATGATGATATCATAGACAAACAGTAGCTCCTCTACCCACGCCCCCCCCCCCCTCCAGTGGGGACATCCTTTTCTTGAGTCATATGGCTGGCAGGACTGCTGGCTTTGCACAAGTCTTTAAGTTCTCTTCCTTTTGCACTAAACTGATTGATTGTTTTATTGATTTGCACAACAGGAATCATATACATACAGTAGTATACTACTTCTTTCCTAGGAAAGATGACAGAATATTGTTGTGCCGCAGAGGTAAGAAACCCTAGCAGGGCTCATACGAGAACCTCACCGTTTCCATTACATAGAATTAGAATGTATTAGTGTCTAAAAACTAAAAACTAACACAAAAAAATATATAAAAACAGATCATAGAAAAGAAAAATCTAATTACCCCCGGTTAATTAGATGGTAGGCTTCCATAATACTGTCATGTTATGGGTATTTTAAAAACGTTTTTGTCTGTTTTTTTATCTGGATGTCATGTTGGCTCTTCAGGCTCTCTGGGACTGAGCAGCGCAACTCTATGTCTGTGAAATTCCTTTCTTGGCTTACTGGGGAAGAACTCAAACGTATGTCACTGGCAGAATGAGTGAGTACCTCGTTGTCAGAGGGGCTGACATCAGCAGTCATCATCATCAATACCACCAATGGCATCCGGGAAATCCACATCTAATTGAATGAGTTAAAACATTCAATCTGAGAGATTCATGTACATTAGTGAATTGGTAGGGTGGTCCATCGGGGAAGGTTGCTTCTCCTCAGACATTAACGTAACGGATCAGAGGCAAGTTACTCACTTACGCTCCTTGGCTACATTTCATCGTACGCTGAAGCTTACGACGCATTGAAATTGTAGATCAGCTATTATCAATAATATTTTTTTTTAATTCTGCAATAATCAATTCCATAAAATAGGGACGCCAGGTTGAAAGTGGTTAACAGGCTTATCTTGCACAGATTCAGCTTTGAAATAATGTACTCACTTGCTTATTTACAATCTAAACTTCCTTTCGACCTGATACAGTAGCAGTGAGCTTCAAAGCCTTGAAATCAGTATTTCAATTCCAAACTGTCCCTGTGATCCAATAAGTGGTAAATGTAACATACAGTCATAAAACCTGGCAGCCGAGGCAGAAGAGAAGACAGCGTGTGCCCGTGTGGTTTGCACTCTGTTGCGCCAGGACAAAGGTACAGTAAATCAACTGTAATTGATCTCACACACACTCAACATATTAAGTAGGGCATAGAGACCTCATGCTACCACATGAAAAGGAAAAGTTAGCTGACAGACACTAGGATTTAAAGGCATCTGAATAATGCTGCTGCCTATGAGAAGGCCTGGACCGCTGGCGTAGCAGTCCAGGCACCTATGCTCAATGTAGCCCGACAGTGCGTCGGGGGTTCGACTCCCAATCCCGACTGCCTTTGCTGCATGTCACTCCTTTCTCCCTATTTCCTGTCATCCTACTGTCCTGTCAAATAAAGGCATAAATGCCCCACCAAAAAAAAAGAGGAAAAAATAAAGAAATGACCAAAATGTGACAAACTGAGCACTTTGGAAAGTTTAAAATACTTAATAATGCACTAATGACATGGACCGCTTTTTATCAGCTCCCCAAGTACGACTGTACACAAATACAGAGCTGCTCGTCCGAGCTGATGGTCTCGCTTATTCCCCGCTATCGAGGCACCACACACCTAGCCATGACTCTAGCCATGTAACTGCACTGATTTGGCTCAGCATGGTTGGTCTAATGGCTCCCTGGTCAAATACTGCAACGTAAGTGAGTCTGGAAGACCAGACGAGTCTCAATGAAAAGCCTGCTATGAAAATTCAATACCAAAGTTCAAAGCGTATAACATTCAAAGTGTGTGTGTGTGTGTGTGTGTGTGTGTGTGTGTGTGTGTGTGTGTGTGTGTGTGTGTGTGTGTGTGTGTGTGTGTTTTCCCCCCTTGCATTATCTAAAAACACACATTGCCTCAGGATGGATTCCTCTGCCAGAGGGGAAGGCTGGTCTGAAGACCAAACTGCTGACTGTGTTCCTTTGGGGGTGAGGTGGCGGTGGGTCATGATGATGTGACCAGTGTGAAAGTGACTGGGTAGACAGCTTTATGACTCATTAGGGACAGTACTACAGGCTTCCTGGTTTGGAGCAGATACTTCCCGCACATGATGTGTTGGCCTCCCTTTACGCAGAGACACACACACCCCCAGGCATCTAACCTCTCCAGCATCTCAGTGCAGAATATCAGACGGCGTTCACACACACACACACACACACACACACACACACACACACACACACACACACACACACACACACACACACACACACACACACACACACACACACACACACACACACACACACACACACACACACACACACACACACACACACACACACACACACACACACTCCTCGCCCCACCCGTCCTGCATGTCCCTTCACATTCACATCCCTATCTCTGTCTGACACAACTCCAGTCGGCCAAAGATCCAGTGTCTCCACTATCTGCCTAGCAGCAGGCATGGGGTTAGGATTAGGACACAATCCAGTCAAAGGAGGACACTCTTCACTTCCATGCAATGACTTTCCAACACAACTATGACATTTACGGCCACTCCAGATTGTAAAACGCTGATTACCCCCCTCTTGCAAGGCAGGACCCTCTGGGGTGTGTGTGCGTGGACGAGAGCTATTCAAACAAGGGCTGTCCCTTCTGCAACATTACTTTAAAGTCATGAGGACCATTTTGTGGGTTTCGCATGATCGATAATGTTCTTTCCAGCTTCACATGACTTCATTATGTTGGGGAGCCTCAAGGACTGCCCTGGGATATAGTCCATGATATCATTACTTAAATAAAAGAGGAAAAAAAGGGAGGTTAAAAACCTGGGAGTATAGACGATTACTTTTCTAAGGGTATTAATATTAATCCCACTAAAGATTCAGGATGAAGAGGAATCTCAAATGCCTTTCACATGCACAAACCGAAATATAATACAATATAAATATAATATAAATTACACTGCAACCTCCTGTGTTAACTCTTAGGGCCAGGGGTCTTCCAACGTTTTTCAGCCCAAGGACCCCCTAACTGAGAGAGAGATGAAGCAGGGACCCCCTCTACATTGCATTCAATTGTGTTGCAGATTAAACTTTTTCATAGATTTCATAGATTCATTGACTATCATCAGTGTTCAATACTTAGTAATTGATTTGCTCCTTTTCCGTCTACATCAAAGTTCTCACAACGCTGCGAGGCGTTGTGAGCTTGTAGATCGGCTATTTTCGGCTAATGTTCCTCAAAATAGTAATGTAAAAAACAAATCCTATCTCAAAGATTTGGTGGACCCCCTGGAGTAACTCTGAGGACCCCCTAGGCGTCACAGACGCCCTGTTGAAGACCCCTGATTTAGACAATGGCACAAAACATAAGGCGCAAATTGCGTCAGGTTGCATTCCACCAGCTATGGGAGCAGCATTAATAATAATTAGCATTAATAATAATTTATAATGATGTCAGGAGATGAGGGGGAAACAAACGCTCTCTGCTCACTGATTTTTCACGGATGTGCTGCATGTCACTCTCCGACTCTCTCTCTCTCCCTGTTTCCTGTCTCTCTCTGCTGTGCTATAAAAGAAAAAAAAGGCTTGCCTTCAAGCTGTAAATAGGGAGTAGAATGACAATGACATTGACAGACTTGGCTCACAGGAGATGACAAATGAATAATAAAAAACGACATCATGAAGGCATCATACAACTGCTGAGTGCCATCAAGGAGCAGTTTAAAAAGTGAAAAATGTCCAAAATGAAAATCTACATTTGTACTATAGGACCAACATGTTTATTTTTCTACAGGGCTATTATTTCAATTAACAGCACCCTTGTTTGAACCATGTACTGTAAACATTTTGAGTGGGCCCGAGTCCTACAAAGCAAAACTCCTCCCATTTGTAACCCTGAGAGTGTACAAAAAAAGTACATTTTTGTACACTATCAGAGTTAAATGAACACTGAGGTTTTTACTGTGTATGTCTCCCTGCCGCATAAGTGCTTATTGTTGGCCGAGCCCAGTCCCCAGGGGAACTCCCAACAGGTCACGAGACAGCGAGGACACCGCGGGCTTACTGGACACTGTGGGCAGATTGCTTCCCTTTTACTGACCCCCCCCCGCTCTAACACTGGATTAATGCAGCGACCAACTCATTCCATACATTCCACTCCACACAGCAGCACTTTCTACAGTCAGGGAGACTGGCTGGACCAACCACTACGGTGATTAACACATTTTTCTTTTGATTATTACACAATAATCAAAGAGACATAAGAGAAATATAAGCTTAAGACATTATTATTATTATTATTATTTTTGGGTCTTTTTCTGCCTTTTTTTATTGATAGATACAGTAGACTGGCAGGAAATGGGGATAGAGATGGGGAGTGGCACGCAGCAAAGGTCGTCAGGAACGGAATTCGAACCCGTGACACGCTGTCAGGCATTAGCAGCCTAGGTGCCCGGACTGCTACGCCAGCCGTCCGGGCCGCTTCTGACATCAATAACAGAAATGAGCTAATGTTATAAGTATGGTATAACTAATGATCTATATATAGGCTATATGTGAAGGTTTACACTGTATACAATTATGAAATATTTCATTGAAATGGCCATTTGTGGATGTGATGCATACAGTATGGCATGTGTTTTTTCAGTCAAACAAACTAAATAAAGTGAATAATATCCCTAGTTTCTGGGATTTGACTCAGAGCACATTTTGAGGGAACACAAGCGTTATCATAAATCTAAAATATGATGACAGTTTGTAATCCACAGCACAGGAATGCAAGGAATGCAAATTATAACCGATTCTGGAGATTTGTTTGACTACTTCAGAGGTCTTGGGTAGCACGTAAAATCTATCACATCACGGATGTTTATAATCATAACAACTTCAGGGCAGTTATACTTTGGCCAGGACTCCACAAGTCCTTCAGAGATTAATGAAAGCATCAGTGTTTGACAGAATACCCATCCCATATCTTACATTCTGCACAGATATTTGAAATGGTTTAGACAGTTCCCCCGACTGAGTGTCTGAAGGTGAGATATGAAAAATCCAAGCAGTGACGCACACTAAAGCCCGATTTTTACAATACACAGTATCAATACTTCATCGTACGGCAGTGGTTTTCAACCTTTTTCATGCCATGGACCCCTAAACTGATATACATTTTGCCGCGGACCCCCATCTGAAAATGCTTTGTGCCAGGGACCCCCAGAAGCAAAGATTTTAGTTAAAAATGTTCGCATTAAAAATATATACATTCAAGGATATGCACACATTGCTGGAGATATAGATATACACGCTATGAGCTTGTATCTGCTATTTTTTAATAGCCAAAGCTAAGTGGTTAAAATTATTGTGACACTATGTTAACTAATTTTGCTGGGGACCTCCTGGTACCCCCCCCCCCCCACCAAGGTCCCCGGACCACTGATTGAGAACCACAATCGTACGGTATTGCACAGCGAAAATACAAGCTCACAATGGTTTTAGCAAAAATAATTGTCAAACGGGCAATCATAGCCAACTGGAATGTAATGATGATACATGATGAGTACTAGTAAAAAGTGTGTTTTGAAGCAAATGCAAAATGGTGGAAAATGTAGTTGAGGGGAAAGGCTGTGGCCTTTTTGGGATGTTATGTCGTGAGCCAAGGAATCCAGGGGTAAAACTATTTTGATTGTACGACCTACGGTTCATAGAGTTATAGGCCAAATAGTAAAGCGAGCTGTTAAAGTGCCAACATAAAGTCTGTTTTGAAACATTTGGGGTGGACTTTCGTCCGTGGCCAAGTGGGAGAGTGCATGCAAAATTTGATTCTGATCGGTCCAGCTGTGTCCAAGGTTAGCTGCACACAAACACACACAGACACATGGACAGGGGGAAAAAAACATAGTCTTTGACCCTTCGATGAAGACACATTTGAAATGTTTAACCTATAATGACATGCAGTGGTGGAACGTAACTACAGTAGGTACATTTACTCAAGTACTGTACTTAAGTACAATTTTGAGGTACTTTTACTTAACTCATTCAGTGCCAGACTTATTTCTGGCTGTTGTCCCAGTGCCAGAGCCAAAAATTAATTGTAAAAAAAAAAGTGCTCAGGAGCCAAGATACAGCCTTTTTCAGTAAGAAGTTAAACAAGAAGTGAATGGAGCAGCAAATCTTCAAATCATGATATTTTGGGTTCTGAATTTGAATTTGAATTTGAATGTTTAAAAATGTCTTCTTTTTTTTAAAATGTGACGTTTTAGACGTCATGTGGCGCTCAGGGCTTATGATAAAACGGACGTCTTACACGTCATGTGGCACAGTATATTTTGATACCAATACTTTTGTACATTTGTAACAGAGTATTTATACATTGCAATATTGATACTTTTATTTAAGTAAAACATTTGAGTACTTTTTCCACCGCTGTTCAAAATAGGTACACAAGGTTGAAAGTGGTTAAAAACCATCCAGTTAAAGGCCTCTGGTACTGGGCAGAACAGAGTTGGTAATACAGCCAGGGACGACCAGCTGGAAGTGGGAAAACACCAACAAAATGCAGGAAGTCCAGTTTCCCATGTGGATGAATGCGTTTCTTAGAAGTGAAGCATCTCTCCACAGAGCAGATATTTGATAGAGGGGATTCATCATATTGGAGACAAACCGACAAGAGGATCTGGATATTTACTCATGCTGTTTATGTGATTAGGACGGGTAACACTTAGTTAATGTTTAGGAAATATGTGCTTAATACGTACGGGTGCCAAATTCCAGACCCAAAGGAAATGTGTGATATGTTTCAAAATACACAAAAAAGAAAGACAGAAAAAAACCTTTGTATGGTGAATCCATTTTCCAGCATATTTGTGGGCAATTCTGAAAATATCAATGTGGAAAATTAAGATACACTTGGAATGGTTCATAATGTTAATGTGTCCCAAAGTATCATCACAGGAACTCAGTGAAATAATCAGGTCAAATATGCCCTTTTCCTGCCAGTGGCTGATGTTAGGAAAACAGATCAAGTACTGTATTATCTTTCATGAAATTGAAGAATCCAGTACAAGTTAAAAAAAGAAGAAAGAAAACTAGTTTATTTCCCTTTTAGCAGGGACAAGGGACAGTTCTGGGACATAAAGTCCCAGAATTAGCTAGCTACAAAGCTAAATTTAATCTGTAGTCCCTATAGAAGCCCCAGGGGTTTATGAAGGAGTGAGGCTAATAAGGCTACAACAACAACACCAGGGCAGTATATTCATGTTGTATTATTTCTCAGATGAGTCAAAGACCGATGGCTAAGGCCAGGAAAACTGAATCAGCTGTCACGCACTAGCGATAGCACCACACAGGAATTTGGCGCAGAGATGTATGAGGGGACATTTCATTACTCACAAAAGCTCAACGGTTCAATGGTGACCTCACCAGTGAGTGGACAGGACACGCTTAAGCCGGCCACCTGCTGAATGTCAAAACTGCATTCCTCTATATGACACAGCTTCATCGAAGTCAAGACCTACTTACGACCTTCAGTGTGAAAGGGTATGTGAAGGCTGCACAACGTTTAACCCTCAATGCTAGCCAAAATATCAGCTTTCGTAGCACTTTTTACATATTGGGGAGCGATACGATATTGGCTTCACTGAGGGGATCCAACTTATCATTCTTACTTTTCACATCCTTTATAAGAAAGGTGGACAAGGCTGACAGTTATTTATTTATTTTGCTGCTGACATCATCCAGCTTTTACTAAAACACATAAATCATTGAGAAAGGAGTGTGGCCTGGGCCAGGCCTGATAAAGGAAATGGCCAGGTCTCTGCCTCTCGAGGCTTCCATCCACTCCCAGAGTCATCAAAAGCTCACTCCACCTCCTCCCACATCAACAGACAATGATTTAAAACACCCAGAGGAGGCATTGCAATGTTCAATGCAATGGCCACTCTTAAAATGTCTATAGCCTTGCTATTGTTCAGGCCCTCTAATGGCAGGACACAAAGAGTTTAAAAGATGAATCACTCATGAGACCTCATGTTTTGAAGTGAGAAGCAAATACTGTATGAAGCTGGGAAAAAAAGAACACCCCCATCAGATGAAACCAGGAGACACTTGAACTTTTACTGGAACATATTAATTAAGTTAATTACAAAAGCCACAAGTATGCTTTACTGATGTATTGCTTACAAGTAGCTAATTATTCCGCCAATACCTACAACAAAATCTGATATGTCAACTATGTTGGCTAATTATTGTTAGTCATCTTGTTATGGATAATCAGGTATTTCAATCATGTTTTAGATTTGTATTTGTTTTTTACAAATCATGGTCTATTGATATTTTTTATTGTGTTATACATAGGTAGAGGCCTCGTATAATCCCTTTGGGCTTCTTGCCTCCTTCTGGCACTTTAAAAAAAAGAGATTCTGTATACTGTTTTTTGTATTGTTTTTACATTGTGCTAAATAAATCAAATCAAAACTAACAATAGCAACAAAACAGTCTTCCTGGAGCCACAGATTGTGGAGGGGATCTGGTGAACCACTCGACAGGTTTGCTGCTCCCAGAGGATCAACCTGCACCGTTTGTATCTTTATCCTTTCTTCTGTATGCCTGCCACAGTGGAGCAAATAGATTACTGGTCCTCCGGCTGGAGGCATCAATGCCAAGTACAGTAAGTATGTGTTTACTTTGAAATCTGCCTTACGGCCTAACAAGGATAGAAATATAAGGTTGTTGTAACTTGTAACTAAGAATGCACCAACAGCTCGTTCAGACTATTGTATTGGCTGACTTTCCGTGACAGGCTGATTGTGTGAAAAGACAGATACATTTGGTTCAGCCCAGCCCAAATTCCCAATAACCCCACAATCTATCCAACCGTCAACGGAGAGACAAAAACAGGCATCTCTCACCATCCCCTGCCGATGCTTATAGTAATTGTATTGCCATGGCAGCAATACAACTAATTGCAGCAGCTGTGTTAGCATGCATCACGCAGCCACTGTTAACATTATGGGGACAAATGTTAGAATAAACAGCTCTAACAATTAGCCCCCTGTCTGTGAACTTTAACCATCCATAAACCACATCCATTCCAAGACTTCTTTGAAAACGCAAACATTCAGCCGACAATAAATAGCTCCCATAAGGAACAATCTGACTCCATCTGCACTTCAAGGAATCCCTTTGAAGTGTTGTACTTCACTTATTCTCTAGAGTCTAGATTAACAATAACCTCTTGCGTGCTTGGTGTGTTCTGAGCTTACTCAGGAGGAGCAGGAGAGAGCTATCGTAGTTGTACACACAAAGCTTTGGGGTTGGTAGTGTATCAAGGGATCATGAAGACTTGGCTTGTTACAGATTGGTCCCAGGTGGGCCAAGGTCTGCAGTGGTTCCAAGAAACTATGTACATTACCATTATAAGTCTCAATCTCACCATCACATTCTTCACAGTCTAGACGATACAGGCTACACCCTGCATCTCAATGAGAAATTCTTGGGACTTTTATTCCTCTTGATAGAAACAATTAAGATTCTTAACAATTTTTAAGAATCAAGTCTCTTTGGCGTGACTAGAGAACTGATACAATTTGTTTTCTTTAAAGTGCTGGAGCAGGCAGTGGTGTAAAGTAACTAAGTACATTTACTCAAGTACTGTACTTAAGTACAATTTCGAGGTATCTTTTTACTTTGCTGGAGTATTTCCAATTTGCAGTACTTTTACTTCTACTCCACTACATCTCAGAGGCAAATATTATACTTCTACTCCACCACAATTATTTGAAAACTTTAGTTACTAGTTACTTTTTTTTATTTGGATTATTATTACAAAACATAAATTAACCACTTCAGCCCCTATATACAGTACATTTCGTCCATTCGAAAATAGCCGATCTACAAGCTCACAGCTTGTAGATCGGCTTTGTAGAATTTCTGACTTTTACTTGTAACATAATATTTCTACATTGCAGTATTGATACTTTTACTTAAGTAAAACCACTGGGAACAGGCCACTGTGTTCAGCTCAAAAGATTACCGAGCCCAGATGGATGGCGCTTGACTTGACCTAGTGCCCTGACTTAACACCAGGAAAAGACTCACAGCCTCGATTGGCATCTCTCTCCCCTCTTCCACCTAACAAAGACGTCTGAGGGACTAGCGCAGAAATCTTTGTCCTGTCCAACACTTGGAATTCATCACAAATGCTGACCTGAGCAATTCTTTGCTTCAACATATGGTTTCATTCATGTGAACGTCAGGATTTCCGAACTACACATTTCCAGAAATGTTAAAATTAGCCTCTTGTAACTCACTCGCTAGGATGGATTTACCATTTGCAGAGCAGCATGTGGGAGACTTATGGCAGGTATCTGGACATCTAATCAATGACAGATGTGTGGCAAAGATTTTGGTGGCCTGCTCACACAACTGGCCTTTGTGAAGTCACACCTCATTTAACCCCTTCCACTGGAATACAGGCCGTATTCTCAGAAAAGCCGAGGTAATTAACAGACCCTGCTAGGTTCAGACACCCTTTGGCTATTAAGATTTGACAATCTGCTTTCCCAGTAGTAAAATAAATAAAGGTTTATAAGACATCTCAGGCCATCCTGGACAGTAATAATTTCTTCAAGTTGACATAAAGTCAAAATATGATTCTAATCGCCACAAAATAACAACGCTATGAGGTAGCAGGGGGATGATATCAGTAACAATGTTTACTTATCCAGTGACATTATTGCTGGCAAGAGTGCAAAAACACACCAGCGTTATATATCTATACAGCTGGATATTCACTGAGTTGAACCAGGTTGGTGAAATGCTCTGGGGGCAAAGCTGCACAGCAGCTGGTCCGGACTAATCTCCAACCTACAAACCTCCTTTTCAGCCGCTATACTGGTCATTCTGGTACAGCCACAACTGGGGAATGGGAGGGAATAATAGCACATCTGCAAAGACAGGTCAGGCATACTGTCATCGGAGATGTACTCTACATGTGCATGCTCGCTGGCAAACAGGCTTAAGGGTTGAGGTCCACACTTCTTATAAATGACTGCAATGATGCAGACACACACGTGGCTGTGATTCAGAATGTCATCCATTCACAAGTCTCTATTCCCTGCCCCCCATATGTCTATGCTCCATCCATGCAGAAATGTAATGTGTGAGACAGACCTTTAGGGTGTGAAGAAAGGGGAGGAAGTTACCACCTGCCCACTATACCAAGACATCAGAGACACACACTTCCCACAGATTACATACACCCAAAGTGAGTTTGAAAACATGACCAACGACAAAAAAACTCCCATACCTACTAGTATTACCTACTGGGTGAAATACAACAATGTGCGAAAACAGCAGCAAGATTTGTTAACTGTTGTGATAAAAGAAGGTTAGCCAATGGAATACAACCACCCTAAGGACTACTAACCATTGAGTGTCCCGAGTAGACCTCTAGACCAACTGCACATATAAACAGAGCTTCTACCTTTAAATGCATTTCAAATCTGAGGCTTTTTTTTGTATAATATTTAAATAGTTTTGAGGAAAAAAATTCTGCTATTTGTCCCAAAGTGACTGCAAAAGATTGCTGCTATTTGTCTCAAAAAGCTTTATACCCTGGGCCTGTACATATAACATGTATATAATGACGCAATGTGACATAGCTCTGTTTACACAATGCTGTACCCCCTCCAACTGTACATACTTTCCCCATTTTCAACTGTTTTTATTATATTTTGACACTTGCTATGGCAACGTAAACGTATGTTTTCTCATGCCAATAAAGCTCATTTGAATTGAATTGAATTGAGTTAAAGACAGTACTAGCTGTGCAAACTGGAGTAAAACAACAAAAAACAACAACATACAAAATAGCTCCACGGACAAAGTCAGCTGCTGAACAGTTCAAAGAGGTGTTTTTGTGCCTGTGCGAGTGTACACTAAAACAATGATTTATATATATATATATATATATATATATATATATATATATATATATATATATATATATATATATATATATATATATATATATATATATATGTATATATATATATATAAAATAAATATAATAAATAATAAAATTATTGGGATTTACAACATTGGTTTAGAACAGTAGTTCTCAAAATAGCAGATATACAAGCCAAATGTCCATTGATAAAATAATATAGATATTTACATGGGGGGGGTAAAATAGATAACCCACAAACAGCATATACCAAGCTGTGTTGACACCATTGAAGCCTTCCTTCTGCACACTGATATGTGGAAAGGACGTCCTGATGACATGTCATCACCCCCACTGGTCAGCCCTCACAAACATACACAAAGACCCTATTGTCCAGCACAATGCGGGTCACCCTCTCTGCTCTCACTGGGCTGATCCCAGTCCAAGTTACTGCTCTTATAGGGTCTGGAGGCTTCCAAGTGACCAGGACCTTTGAGGACATCCGTTGCTATGGCTGCGTTGCTTGCTTTAAACTGGCAGTACTTGGGTGTCCCCAAATGAATTCAAATTGAATACCCTGCTGAACCAAAATGGCAAGTGATGAGATCTGCGAAATCTAGTGCAACAAATAAAGTAAAGTGACTCTAGCAAGATCAGAGGAAAAAAATAAAGAGGACAAGCTTATTCGCAAGATTTTTTTTTTATAAAAAAAAGACTAGTGACTAGTCTTTCTTCATCGGGGTATCAATGAAGCAGACTAAGAGGTACAAAGGGTGTTTTATGTTTTAGATTTTTGCAGCAATGTCAATATAATAAAAAGCTTTTCCAAAGACCACCTTTCGCCCCTACAAAGCATTCAAGACTAAGCAACATTTCTTCTTAATGCTGGACATTTTTGAGAGGAGACTGATGTAAAAATGAGTTGTTTTGATAATGTGACACTCTGAACCGTGTCTGAGAGAAACCACCAACTATTAGGCTATTCTTTTCTACAATGTTGAGTTGTGCTGGCATCCAAGATCCTGCCAATTTAACGGTGGAAATATTTGAAACCGATTCTTTCTTACAGCCAAAATGTGCATTATTCTCTTCTCCACTAGCCTATTTTATGTATCCCTGACAGTTATCTTGACCTGGAAAAACAAACATATCAAATACAACTGCTTTGAAGAGATTTACATTTGCTTTTGGCACCATGAGGTTTCAGACAAAGTTCGTAGTTTACCAAATAAGCCCTCTTAAAAAAAGCTCCGGCTGATGTAATCAAAAGATTCTTCCGGCTTATGTGACCACAGTTTTAATGTGCAACAAACCACAGGTTGTGCTACTGGATTCAATTAAGCTCAAGTGAAATTACTGCTCCATTGAAGTAGTTTGGACAGGACCAGCAGAGCTAATCCTCCAAATCATAGGGTAGTTGTTAAACAACATTTACGAGGAGTGGTGACACATGGCATATCCGGTAGCTATAATGCAAGACTCCTAAAATACCCTTACCCTACCGTAGAAGGAGACTTATGTATCCGACGCCCTTTCCTCAGTCAATAACTCACTTCTGACATGTATGTTAAAGACATATCTATTTTTTGTTTTATTAAATAGAAATTGATAATTTAGGGATATGAGCATTAGGAAATAAAAATGCTGAACTACCAGGCAACCTCTAGTGGATAGGTAGCTTAAAAGGCAGTGCACACCAAGTTTATGGTGTGTGGACTGTAACAATAACTATAGTTACAGTATAGTTATAGTTATAGTATAACTATAACTAGTTCACCACTGTCATTGTCATAGTTATGGTGTGTACTCTGCCATCCATTTGAGTTAGAACAATTTTTAAAACAATATCTGTAGAGTTATATGTTGGTGTGGACGTGAATGGCCCTCAAGTACAAATCCCACATTTCTGTGTGAACTCTTAAATCCAATTTCTTTACTGCGGAGTAGCTATGAAACTTTTTTTTTTTTTTTGGCACACGAAACTCTCGCACGATGGAGTATACTATAAATTAAGCATAACTTTCACAAAGGAATGATTCATTTAAACTTAATTAGGAGGGTGGAATTGTTTCCTTTCCTTCAAATCAACCTGGGTGTCTGGTGAAGGGGTTAAGAAGCGACCTGGGTTGTTTTACAACCACAGGACCGCCAGATCAGAGGAAGAGACTGTCACTACTACTAGCAGGCAACTGTATTGTTCAAGTCGCTCCGGTCCGAGTCAAGTCGAGTCCCAAGTCGTTTGGTCCCAAGTCCAAGTCGAGTCCCAAGTCATGTGGTCCCAAGTCCAAGTCGAGTCCCAAGTCAATCCAACCCTCAGGTCCGAGTCCCAAGTCGAGTCCCAAGTCTTTGGTCCCAAGTCCAAGTCGAGTCCCAGGTCAATCCAACCCTCCGGTCCGAGTCCAAGTCGAGTCCCAAGTCATTTGGTCCCAAGTCCAAGTCGAGTCCCAAGTCTTTCTGTTGTGGGCAAGTCAAGCCGAGTCACAAGTCGAGTCACAAGGTTGTGTCAAGTCCCTCACTACTATTGTTCCCCAGCCCACCCACAAAGCACTCAGGAAGAGAGAAACCGTATCTTAAAGTCAAGAATTAAACCAGCATAAAGCTGTTCATTTATCCATTACAACATTACATGTCTGATCATGATATGATGTGTGTGTGTATATATATATATATATATGTATATATATATATACACATATACTGTACATATGCACGCACACAGAGAGAGAGAGAGAGATTATTGGGCAGGTATAAAGAAACCTGAACCATTGCAAATATATAAACTGGGGTCAGTGCAATGAATGGATGAGTCTGAAAACCTTCCCAAAGTAAAACTTCTTTGGTAAGTATATTTGGTACCCAATATACTTCTAATATCTGATAATAATATCTAATAATCTGATCCTGATAGCATTATTGCGGACGCATGCACTGTTGCCCACTGCAGACGAACACCAAAACCCTCGCCCCAAAACAGTCACCCCGGGGGAAATCCTGTGATATTCACCTGGTATTCCTAAACGTAACCTCATTAAACTATGCCTAAACCTAACCTTATTCCTAAACGTAACCTCAGTAAAACTAATAACATGGCTAACCGTAAACTTATTTCTAACCTTATCCTCAGTAAAACAAATACAGGAATACAAGAACCGCTGGTCCGCGAAAAGAAATGGGGGCGATGGTGTTTTGGGGCGAGTTTTCCGGTTATGTATCTACGGCACCATGGCTTGAAGATGCGAGTGGAAATAAATTACAGAAAATAGGAAAATAAATTATAATAAATTATGAATAAATTCATGACTGATACCAAATGAAAATATAAACTTTACAGATCATATAAACATTACAATTATAAGAATTCAAGTAAAATTCAGAAAGTTCTGGCCGAATGAAATCTCAACTGCGCTGTTTATTATGCGCGATTGCGCGTGGAAATAAATTACAGAAAATAAGAAAATAAATTATAATAAATTATAATAAATCCATGACTGATACCAAATGAAAATATAAGCTTTACATATCATATAAACATTAAAATTATAAGAATTCATGTAAAATTGAGAAAGATCTGGCCGAATGAAATCTCAACTGCTCTGTTTATTATGCGGGGGGAACTCCGATGACAAAACAAGTCACGAGTCATCTTGTCTCAAGTCGAGTCGAGTCGGGAGTCATTGGCTAGCAAGTCGAGTCGAGTCTCAAGTCTCTTGGTCTTTTACCTTCCAAGTCCGAGTCAAGTCACAAGTTTTACATTCAAAGTCCGAGTCGAGTCGCAAGTTTTACATACAAAGTCCGAGTCGAGTCGCAAGTCGTCAAATATGACTTGCGAGTCAGACTCGAGTCAGTCACTATGACTCGAGTCCAATACTCTGCCACACAGTGATGTAATGTCTCTCCCCTCTGAAAGGCTTTTTAAAAGAAAAAGAAAAGAAAAAGTTGGGCACAAAAAAGGAGGATGGAATTAGCTCTGAACTAGAATTTAGCGACTCGACCTGGCTGATCAACAGTTGGGAGAAACACAGCACCAACGCAGACTTACCTTGTAACATGCATCTGTATGCAGACTCTGAGATGGCGTAGATGTGAGGTGGCATTTCATGCCTCTTCTTCCCTCTGTACATCTCAATAATGTTCTCCGAATAGATGGGCAGGTTTTTGTATGGATTTATGACCACACAGAAAAGTCCGGAGTATGTCTGCGGGGAGAAGAAAAGCAAAATCTCTTAAACAATGGGCAAGAATCTAATTTAAGCAGTGGATCATGCAGCAGACAGTCAGTATTGTGACTGCATTGTCTAACAGTATAGGCTAAATAGGCCTACTGTAAAGCTTGCCTAGATGCCCAGCGGACCGTCCTCTACCCACATCTGTACACAGCCTGCTTACTTTGTGACATTTTCCTGGGCTTACAGACAGAGATCGTCCTTCTGGCTTCAACAACAGGTTGTTTAAGAGTTAGACTATAACATGACCTACACTGCAGTAGACAATACAGTATGACTATAATAACACCCAAAGGTATGCTGAATGGACAAAAATATATTTACATATGGACAGGATCAAAGTATCATTCTGGGCACAAAACTAAGGTCTGGCATCGTGCTTTGTTATGCTGATTAAAGAAACATGAATAATGCATGAATCTGCATGCATGTATTGTTGGACTGCAGGTTGCAGACAAAGCAGACGGTCTCCTATTCACCTCTCAATACTTTCTTCAATGACACCACCGCTTAAAGCTGTAATCCAGAACTTATCTGAATGAATAGAACGTAATTTGTACGTATTATTTTAGTACAATATACACTTCTAGAGTGGTTAGAGGTGGTCTCCCTACTCTTCCATTGAGAAAATAAATACCATGGTGTGTGACAAGATACAACTAGTACTGCCTAAAGCTCATACGTGCAATATCGCTCCTGGCCAAGCGGAGTCGGACATTCCCCTTTGCCTGACCCCGGTTGAACAGTAGACGATTGGTCCGTCATATACCCGGTTTCATATCCCCGGTAGGACACAAATACACAGATACGAGGAGCAATACATTACAAGGCATTATAAATAGATACAGTACCCTATCCTTTATATACCAACTTTGCAAGCTGCTAAGGATCCCAGAAGTGCCATATGGGGTAATTCGTTCCAGAAGTGATTCAGAAGTAAAATGAGGGGGGGGACACAGCAGTTTTAATCCATACAGGACATCACGTCTTAACCCGACGATGCAGACAGAATGTATAGGGCATGTATACTAGAGAGTTAATCCCTTATCCCCTGCGTACCATCTTCTGCTGGAACAGGCCATTAGATAAAAGGATCGGATATATGCATGTGTCATGGTTAAATGTATAAAAACATTATTTTACACTTTGGCTAAGAGTGCCGCGCTACGAGCTTGTAGATCTGCTATTTTTGAAAAATCGTGAAAATGTGTGCAAATCTTTGAATATATATTTTCTTTTAAAGCGAACATTTTTAACTCAAATCTTTGCTTCTGGTGGTCCCTTGAACAACATATTTTGAGATGGGGGTCGGCGGCCAAATTCATATCGTTTTGGGGGTCCTTGAAAAGGTTTGAGCACCACTGACATAGAAACATAGGCTTTTCAGAAAACTGTTAGGATTTAGAAGACATTTGTAGAATCGGCCTCAGGTCTTAATGGGTTAAATGTCGATTTTGGACGTACATCCAGGCCATATCACCTGTTGCGATAGCCCTTTAACTGAAGATGGAAAAGGTGTTGCCAGTGGGGACAATTACCTAAACTGGACTTCCTGTCTGACCCTGTTTGTCCATTTTCTCTTCTGCTTCTCACACTGCGCATGAGCTTTTTTTCTCCTTTATTCCCATTGCGATCTCTCTTCTGTCGTCTCCATTACTGCAGCATTGTCTGGCTGGCCATTCATTTCCATCTGCTCTGTCCTTCCCTCTATCTCTGCTTGGCTGGGCTGCAAAGCCAAATTCCCCTAATTATGTTGTCTTTGCTGGACAGCAGGCTGCAGGGGGCCCAGGGCCTGCTAACCCAGTTGTTGAGTAGGAACAATTGGTGACATGGCCGCAGCATGCTGGGGGAGTGGCTTGCATATTGTGCATCTGTGTCCAATGTCCATGTGAGCGAAGAGACCCCTGAAAAATGTTTTCCACATTTGCCACCTTGCTGGATAAGGGCAGCTTGCATTTACATGTTCCCAGAAATTAAGCTGACAGAAACACAGCCACTGAGGTTCTATAAGCACTCGCAAAACCGTCTTTGCAAGGTTCCTGAACCTAGCAATAAGAGTACTGCAAAATAAGATTTTCTGGTATGTACTGTATGTATAGACAGGTTTGTGTGATATCATTGGCATGGATCAAGGAGTGTGTGTGTGTTTGTGTGTGTGTGTGTGTGTGTGTGTGTGTGTGTGTGTGTGTGTGTGTGTGTGTGTGTGTGTGTGTGTGTGTGTGTGTGTGTGTGTGTGTGTGTGTGTGTGTGTGTGTGTGTGTGTGTGTGTGTGTGTGTATGTGTGCTGCTGCTGTAACAGATGGCCAGTTTTTAACTGTAATAGAAATGTGCCCCTTCAGGCCAATTTGCACACTGTCAGAGTTTAATTAAGACTCTGTATTTTACTGTGAAGGAGGCGCGCTAAACTGCATTTCTTTAACCACAACCAGCAAACCAAACCATAGCACAAAGAAGGGATACAATAGACTCACTAGACTTATTTACTTACCTACTTATGTTTACGTGTTGCAAGCATCAAGGTAAACATTCTAAAAAAAGGTCAGTGTGACCAAATGGCGTCAACTTGTCTGAAAGTTGTATTCCACAGACCAAGAACTTCTCTGGTCGACATACTGTAGCCCTCCGTACATATTGTAAACATCAACTTGAGCCAACGAACGCCAACACCTCCATCCCATCCCAGGCCCCCTTATGGTGGGCACAGCGCCAGACAGACGGATCAGCGCCCCTGGGCCTGGCGCAGGCCACAGGCGGTGGGGAGAGGGATGACTCAGCTGGCCGGCCTTGACGGCGCTCCCTGGGGGGTACTTGGGGGATTAGAGGGGCTCTGCAGTCGAGGAGCGAGACGCCTACACACAGAGAGATGGGAGGAGGCAGGCCAAGCTCAGAACTGGCCTGGCTATACCAGTCTATTGGGGAGCATTGGGATAAAGCAGTGGTTCTCAAACAGTGGTCCTTGAGGGGGTTCCAGGTGGTCCCCAGCTAAATGATGGAGAGTTGGTAACCAAATGGACCCTTTTAGATCTTTAAAGGAGGAGTTCACCCCAAAAAATACTTATTTTCTATCAATTGCACACCCTATGAAGCCTTGAATCCATGGATTCTTTTTTGTTTTTGTCGCATTCCTAAGCTAATAATTTGATTCCCGTCTCCTACCGGCTAATGTATCCGGTAGGATTTGGTTCCAATTTACTCTCTCAAGAGTTAAATTATTGTTAAACATCTGCATTACTTAATTAAAGAATTGTTATTTTGATCAACGTTTGCCTGTTATCTCTCCTATTGTACCAACATCAATACAGCATGGAATTGTGGACAAAATCTCATCCAACGATAACAAAATATTCTACGTTTTGGGACTGAGAGGCTAAATCTCATCAAATGGTGGTCCGTGGCTCAAATGCCGAATAAATAACGGACCTTGATATGAAAAGGGTTGAAAACCACTGGGATAAAGGACTGTCCACATACTACTACTTTCACCCTGCCGTCCCTATTTTTGGGCAAGTCATTATAGGTGACAATAGCATATCGAACAAGCTCATCTACAGTACAAGTTCTCATGAGCTTGTAGATCGGCTATTTTCAAAACAGTAGAGTATAAAGAAGGAAAACAAGAAAGAACAACACACACTTGCATGGATAGCGTTTAAAAGTATCCAAGCCTTTAAACCATTTATAACGTATTCAAAATGTAAATACACTGTACTTTTGAGATACACGCCTACCACAACGCTGTACCTGCCTTCTTACCTACAGCTTGGACACAAGGGAGTCCATTTCCACAGTTCAGAGTTCAGCAAAGCTGAAATCAGCTGAAAGGGTTCCCAGCCCTCCACAAAATCTCCAAATAAATATCTATGAATGAAGCTAAGCAACAGGGCTTCAGTCTCCCTCTGTGGGATAATGGGGGATATGTTTGGGTTCTCTCCACATGAAAGAGTGCTACACCATTTTGTCTTGGCTGGCTAGGGTTTCCCCAATTCTTTGGAGCAGGCCACCTAAATGGCATTTCCAGCCAGCTACGCTAAATGCTCCATTTCCATTACATAAGGCATTTTATTTCCACTAATGCCTTACTTGTGAAGGATTCCTGAATTTGCTTCTATTGCCTTAATCTCTCTCAACTGAATCTTCATTCAAAAGATCTGCATTTGGTTGCTTATGGGAAATAAACCTAGGTCCTAGAAACGAAATGCTTAGGAAGCATCAAAGCAGAAACTCAGAATTAGGGATGTGCATGATGTCCAAAATTAAATTCTACTGCTATTAATTTGATTATTCCATAATTTGACCACCACTCCAACTGATAGTAGAAGTCAAACACAGCCAATTAAACAGGTCCGTCTTGATGTCTATAGAGATAATGTGTACCGATTTACGTTATGTTTGGACAAAATCTGTAGGAGTAATAGCAAAAACAATTGTTAGCAGAAATCGGCCTCCTGGTGGTGTGAAACATTTGGGGGCAGAGGTTCTGCTCTGGCCTCCAGGGAGCGTGTGTGCACAATTACACGTCGATCGGGCCAACGGTGCCGGAGATTAGCTGTAGTGTACACAGATGGACAGACAGACACACACGCACCAGGCCAGGCGTGAAAACATAGTCTCGGCCACGGCTTCGGCCTGGCGGTGACAATTAAGACTTGTTTGAGCCTTTTCAGTCAATTTGTTTATATTAGACACAAGTGCTATGTACTGTGAAACAGAATATATAATCATAATGCCTTTATAAACTACTAAGATTTACTTGACTATTCATTCTTTCGCACAGATATACAGAAGTAGGGAAATTCTCTGTGATGTAACTTATTTGGACTGGTAATAACGTGATGATGTTTCTAAACACGTGATATTGTGATGACTTTCTGGCGCCTCATTTGAAGGCTCTGGGCATTCATTTGGAAACATCATCACGTTATCGTGTTCGTTTAGAAACGTCATCACGTTACTGTCCCCAGTTCCTTATCTTATCTCTGTGTGAAAGAAAAAGTTGTTTTGCAAGCAAATCTTACAACTTAGAAGTAGCGCTCTCAGACAGAGAGTTTGTTTGAATCCTTGCTAACAAACAGAAAGCTACATAGCACATAGTATACCTTTAAGCGAATGTCATCATACCAGCCAACTAGAGCTGCATTCAGCAACTTTTTCCACACCTTTCACCCGACTGATCACCCGACTGATCACCCGACTGATCACCCGACTTCAGTCGACTAACAGTCTGTAGTAAATCAGGAAAACAGCGTTTGGTGTGTACGGCCGCTATAGGATCGTGGCTGTACAGTATGTGATTGGAGCGTGAATGAGCATGGGGCCGGCCGTGCCTGCATGAAACACCGCAATGCTCCATTAACTTTTTCCTTAAATAGCTGTTCATCAGGCTTTAAACGCCATGGTCACATAGTAGAGAAGAAAGGATCATCAGCGTTCTGAAAGCATTGCATGCTGGGGGGCATATACTCATGTCTGAATCAGGGTGCTGTTAGAGTGAGTCTTCAAGCCCCCTCCCTGGAGAGCTTTCACTTAAACCTCTCTGTGAGAAGTACTAAACTAACTAACAGAGGTGTCCCAATAAAGAAAAGGGATTGGAATGGAAAGAAAGAAGAGGTGTGATTACTCTTAGGAATTATTTCTAGTGTTGTAGAACCAAGAGCGTGGGATGGCACCAGTGGAGAACTGCAGTGTAAACTGCTCTGCTCTGCCTACACATTACAGTGAGTGAGTGTGGTGACGGGTAGAGCACCCTTCCTCAACGCTGAGGAAGACCCGTTGGGTTGAAACGCATCCGTTGTTTCTGTCTGTGAGAGGTAAATAAAACTATGTGAAGGGGACATTCATTGTGTGGTGGCCATTTCAAGACAAGAGCTGTGAACAAACTTCGTTCTGCTCTAAAGGTGCTTACATAGAGTTTAAAACAGGGACCAGACATGAACAGACAGACGAAGAGACGATCTGGTGGTTTTAGCCTTTTAGCCAAGGGTACACGAATCATACCAACCCCATTGTATAGACATTTCCCATCTACTGTGTGTGGACACAAAAACTGCTGCACAGATCTCCTATAGGCAGGCTGAGGTCTGGTTTGGGTCCACACAGCCCATCAGTGTACCTCTTGGTCTTAAAGCAGGGAGCAAGAGTTCTTTGTGACTGTCTTCTGAGGACATGATGAGAAAGAGTTTCTTCATCTGAAAAAAATAAAATCATTTGTCTCCTCATTTCAGCCAAAAATATGCATTGTTTTTTTTAACAGGATTACATGATCCGGATTGAGAAAGCTATGAAGAACTCCAACTATCCATCCAACTCAGTTGTAGTTCTAGAAAGAGTCAGGCTTTTTTCCAACATTGTTTTTGAGGTTCTCTTTAATATCAGGGAATAATACACTTAATAATGAAGGGGATACATTGTCCATCAAGGTCTGCCCCCAAAACCTTTTAGCCATTGTTCTTGTCCTGTGCACTCTGCACCATAACTGCACAGAGGGATGGTGTGCGTTCAGTGCTTACGTAAGCACACTCATTCAATAATGCATCACAGGTGCATTAATCACAGCCTCCAGTCCTTTCTTCAGACTCCCCATCACTGACCATTGAGCCATCACTGCATCGAGAATATAGCCGTTCATTAATATTTCATATAATAATAATAGGGTGCCGTGATGAGTCCGCAGATGATATGATCGCAAGCATCAAATCTGCCCAAACAAATCTGTAGCTGCCCCCACTTCTTTCCCACTCTCCCACATTAGACATTACTATTCAGTATCCAACAGATATTATTAATCTTTGAAAATATATTTTTTTAATACTGCATAAAACTCATTTTCCTGTTCTAAATGTCAATGCTTTCAAAAAAGCTAAGTAATCAGCCTCACACACACCCACTGCCCGCTGCATGGTTGGAAGTCATCACGTAAGTTGGGTCAACATTATGCTTCGTTGGCCTGAATATAAGGTCAAACACACATCAAAAAGAGAACAGGGCCATGGAGGGGCTCAGGAATGCTAAGCAGCTGACCACAGTTCTGCAGGCATGTAACCCTAAACTGTTAAACCTCCACCTCCATTAGCTACACACTTGGGGGTACTTTGGCTTTGGGGTTTGGGTCAATCTCTGGGCAAGGCATGGCTATAACATGAAAAAGTCCAGAGCCTAGACTAAATCAAAGTCTGAAACAATGGGCGATATACATCATGCGCATTATTTTGTTGTTGTTGCTGATTAGTTATTTGTGGGGAAAACGTTTACTTTCCAGACCATTTGAAATCTCTCCCCAGCTTCATCACGTTGCTCTCTCAAATGAGCAACCCCGCCCCCTTGTAAGACGCAGCATCACCAAAGCCTCACCTGGGGTACAACACATCCAAAAGAAATATATCCACCAAGTTATCTAAATCATCTTAGCCGAAAGACAGACAACATACCCCAGGATAAGCCATGACATATCCTCTTTCTTCTCAGTTTAAAATGAATTAAATTTCAGTTGAAACTTAAAGTCAAAACTTCAACTTGCCACATATAATATTGTTATTAGACAATTACATTTTGGTGCCAAACCACAAGTTGTCTCATGATATTTTACATATAGGGCAGAGACCAGACATTGTCCCACCCTGAGCAAGCACTTTAACTCCCGAAAAACTCCCCTGGAAGAAACATCAGGCAGACCCAGACATGGCAGTATGAAGCGCATTCTGTTGCCGTTTTGAATGCAATGCTCTGTCCATCCTGTTGTAGTTGGCTTGTCTGCTTGCTGCTTTCAAGTACTGAAGTCTGCTGCAACTCAATTATGTAGCTGTGTGAAGGCTCATGATATATGTGACCGACTGTTGAAGGCTCATGATATGTGACCTACTGTTGAAGGCTCATGATATGTGACCGACTTTTAATAATGTAAACAGTTATAGAACACCAGAGTGGAGTGATACACATAGTTAAAAGTCCCAGTGCTGTTATACTCTATATCAGACTCATAGAATGCCTCTTCTCTTCTCCGATCAAATGACTTGGTTAGAACTAACTGTTGTATAATAGAAGACAATGAGAAAGTCATATTAAAGGGGTCATAGGTGCAAACAGGACAGCACTCTGCAACACACTAACACGCCCTAGAGGTTCACATTGTGTTATTCTGAATCAGGCATTGGTTCAGTGACAGCCGGTCAGAGAAATTCCAGTTAATATGAGCAGACAGCTGTTATACTGTATGCTACCAGCAACCTCAAAGCTCTGTTAAGGCAGTTGGGTTTATGTGTGACTCAGCATGTACCACCCCTAGAACAAGATATATAGAGATGGCATCAACAACACTTTCCATTTCAGTGGAATTTATTTGGGGGGGGTCAGGGGGAAATAATCTTTGTTCTTCCTCTTCTTTTTTGCCATACAAAGGATATTGTGGTCAATCTACTCTACCTTATGCTAAACAACTTAACTCAATTACTGTCCACTATAAACAAAATTAATAATTTAAGCTAAATTTCAAATCAACTAAAAATGATCACAACCTGTATTGTCTTAACATGTTTTGACTCAATAAAGTAAAAAACGAATAATTTTTTTGATCACATTTAACACAACCTTGTTGGGGGCGATTAATCCACAACAGGAGAATAAGGAGAGAGCTCACATAATTGGTCACATCTACCACAAGGGCTGACAGTACAGCTGAGCACGTGCAAAACCATTATTTAGCGTTTTTTTTGTTTTGTTTTGTTTTGTTTTTGTTTGACTGTTCCTTTCTTTCTTTTAACTCCTCTCTTAGTCATTCAAAATGAGAGCTTGGCAGGGTGCCATCAGCAGACAGACAGTGGCCAAGATGGCAGAGGCCACAAGCCTCAAGCTTGCCTCCTAATCAAAGCCCCAGTTGAACAAGGCAAGGCACAGGCACATCATTGCTGGTGGGATTGGGCAATGTTTATTTTTAAAGTCTACCACACTAAAACATGGGAGAAAAAAGTGGTCAATTATCATGTGACTAGAGGTCATGTTTGAGAATATGCACCTCTTTAAACCCCTGAACCAGTCTGAGAAGATGGTGATTCATTCAGTCTATCCCTGGAGAGCTCACATCATTCACGACTCATTGAGTGATAAACATGAATGCACATCACTAAATATTTCAGAATTCATGAGCTCATTTGCTAAGCTTCCATCTTAGGTGCACGAGGATGAAACCCTCAAGCAGGTATCTAGTGAAGAGGGATAGTCCTGATCTTTCAAATCTAGGATTACATTTAAATACTTTTGGGCATGTCATAAATTAATGAAAGAAATGTTCAAACTTGAATAAAATAGCTAAAATACCGACATGCAAGCTCACAGTGCATCATGACAGTGACTGCCACATTTATTATTCAAATTATTTACTACTCAATTAGGCATGACGCTCAATGAAGCAGAACATGATTGTATAAAATGATATGACATTGTGGCTCCATTCTTTTAGAGGAACCAGAAGTCTCAGGTGGTCCAAAACCTCCCTGTCTAAAGGCTATTCCAGGAATGCATGTCACTAAGTGGGTCATAATCACAGGGGAATTGGCTGCTTATCTAGGACATTGTGGCCAATTAAATATAGCCAAGTAATTTCTTGGTCTCTATAATGCAGAGACTGCATATTGATATTATGGTAGAGGAGTTTGGAGGAAAATATTTTAGCATTAACATCAAATTGATTAGTGCTGGCTTTGTTTGTTAAATAACAATTTATCTGTGGCCTATGCAACATAAATGTTATTGAATACATTTGGTCTGTTCAATGTGGAAAAGGAGTGATGAATGGCAAGGAGGGGGTGGGGGTGTATGTAGGTGCTTGCAGAGTGTAACAGTCAATCAAACTAATGGATATAATCGGTTACAACTAATTATTTTAATCAAATAATTGATTTTGAGGGGAAATCAGAACTGAACTAATCGCTAAGAAAATAATTGATAGTTTACAGCCCTTCCCTCCTTGACCAACTGGCAGTGTGCAGAAGAAATTTGGCACCGATTGGTCCAGTGGTTTGCAAAGATTAACTGCGGACAACAGACACACAGACAGACCCTCTTCCAGACGGCTCACCCCCATAGGTGCCACGGTGCCAAAAAGATTTTAGTTTTTCATTTCAAATGGAAATGCCTGTTTAAATAAAGGCTTAATTAAAAACTAAATTATGACAAATACTCACATATATGAGACCAGAGTAGTAGCGGTCCTTGAGGTTGTGTAGTACGGAGGCCTCATTGAGGCAGGTGAGCTCGGCCATGTCCTCCGCCTTGCTGAACTTGGGCGGGTTCATCTTCTGGATGTCGTCCTTGTTGACCACCGCCTTCTTCCCGTTCTCCGCCAGCTCCAGCACCACCTCATCCCCACGCTCCTCGCGGATGCTGGCCGCCTCGAATCCATGGCGCTCCGAGGGGATCCACACCAGCTTCTTGGCGGTCCAGTCGGCCTGATTGGCTGGATTGTAGACCACGGCGCGGTCCACAAAGAGGTACCGCTCCGGGTCCTCCTGACCAGTGCGCTGTGACATCACTGCCAGGAACCAGAACCAGAACTAGTAAGTGGACCACCTACAGGGAGAAGGAGGCAAACAATGAGGCTCATTGGACAAGATCCAAAAGCTATTAAAGCCTGATTTATACTTAGTTGTGCGGAAAAATGCCTTGTGAGCTTAGATTGATTGGCTATTTTCGGTGCCCAACACCAGCACACAACTACAGTAAGTATGAATTATGATTTCTCTTATTGCGTTTCTATCTTTAATGTTGTACTGTAGTAGCATCTAAAAATGTAGTGACAAGCCAAGTCTAGAGGCCTAATTGTAGCTAGACCAAATATGGAATAACATTGAATTCTATATGCTAAAAATGTAGTAGAAATGCTTTCTGCAAATATGGCCAACTTAAATTACCATACAGATAATTCACAGATGGTTGCTAAAAATCATACAGTGTTACTTTAACCAAGTCAGGTAAACTACAGCCATTCAGCACCTTCACAAATATTTGGAGTACATCAGAACATAACCTGCGTCAGTCTCTTTATTCAACGTGTACAACACAGTCCTCCAACAAGTCAACTCTTATCTGGATAGAAGCACCAGCATCTCTCCATGATCCCCAAACACAGTACAATGTCTCTAATCACTACACTGGAGGGAATTTTGAACCAAGAATCATTGTTTATTTCAGCCTATACAGTCTGAACCCTCTTATATCCCTTCATATATCCATGCAATACTAACCCACTGGTAACTTTTCCTTCAAAAGACCTGGACTACAAATGATTTGGAAGACAACTTGATTATTGAATTACAACACCGCAAAAATAACTAAAACCACAGATGTTCTTCTTAGTCTATAATACCATTAGGCCTAATCTTTATAACCGATGTGATGTGACCAGTGCTGACTGACAAAAATCCTACTAGACAATCATTAGGCAATGCTGTTACCGCAAATTGCATGCCCCATGTGGATGGATGCAAAGGCAAGCTTCCCAAAGGCAATCCAATACATTGTCACATATCAACAGGACCATTCTGTGTCTCCTCCTGCAACTGATGCATGTTATATTGAAAACCACCCACACAGGAACACTTGCAAGTTGCAAACAGTGGTAAAACAGTACTCAAGTACTGTACTTATTTAAGTAAATCCTTTAGGGATTTTTACTTTATTGGAGTATTTCCCATTTTCAATACTTTTACCTCTACTCGACTACATCTCAGAGGCAAATATTGTACTTTTACTCCACTACAATTATTTGAAAACTGTAGTTACTTTGCTGATTTTGATTATTATTACAAAACATCCATTAACCACTTCAACCCTATATAGATTTTGGCCATTTAAAAATAACTTAGAAAAAACTGCAGAAGTTAATGTGTGCGCAAACTGCAAAGAGATCTTTAGCTTACAACCGGGGTCCCATGCTTACAATACGCACTGGGTTACAACCAGGGTCCCATGCTTACAATACACACTGGGTTACAACCAGGGTCCCATGCTTACAATACGCACTGGGTTACAACCAGGGTCCCATGCTTACAATATGCACTGGGTTACAACCAGGGTCCCATGCTTACAATACGCACTGGGTTACAACCAGGGTCCCATGCTTACAATATGCACTGGGTTACAACCAGGGTCCCATGCTTACAATACGCACTGGGTTACAACCAGGGTCCCATGCTTACAATACGCACTGGGTTACAACCAGGGTCCCATGCTTACAATATGCACTGGGTTACAACCAGGGTCCCATGCTTACAATATGCACTGGGTTACAACCAGGGTCCCATGCTTACAATACGCACTGGGTTACAACCAGGGTCCCATGCTTACAATACGCACTGGAGTTACAACCAGGGTCCCATGCTTACAATACACACTGGGTTACAACCAGGGTCCCATGCTTACAATATGCACTGGGTTACAACCAGGGTCCCATGCTTACAATTTGCACTGGGTTACAACCAGGGTCCCATTCTTACGATATGCACTGGGTTACAACCAGGGTCCCATGCTTACAATAGGCACTGGAGTTACTACCAGGGTCCCATGCTTACAATACACACTGGGTTACAACCAGGGTCCCATGCTTACAATATGCACTGGAGTTACTACCAGGGTCCCATGCTTACAATATGCACTGGAGTTAGACACGAATCTGGGTCAGGTCACGGGATGGAGGGATCAGACAGCAACGGCTGCAGACTGACTGCTGCTTAAATCTCCACAACTATAGACTACTTTTACCAGTGATCCTCACTGGCCCTGTTCTGTTCACCAGTCCTGTCCATGAAATGCACCCAGTGGTGTCAAGTAACTATGTACATCTATCTACTCAAGTACAGTACTTAAGTACAATTTTTAGGCATTTTTTACTTTACTTGAGTATTTACATTTTGCAGTACTTTTACCTCTACTCTACTACATC
This sequence comes from Gymnoscopelus microlampas, assembly GCF_963454915.1. Classification (NCBI taxonomy): domain Eukaryota; kingdom Metazoa; phylum Chordata; class Actinopteri; order Myctophiformes; family Myctophidae; genus Gymnoscopelus; species Gymnoscopelus microlampas. Next base: position 44,890,859 of record NC_139939.1, read on the forward strand.
ACAGAGGCAAATCCACTACACTCCACTACAATTATTTGAAGATTTTAGTTACTAGTACTTTGTAGAGTTTGATTATTAATACAAAACATTAACCACTTCAGCCATTTTAAAATAGCCGATCTACAAGTCCACACTGCTATTTTCAAAAAGATTTTAATACAATGTATACATTTGAAAACTTGTGAAATGGGACATTCTGCATAATGACTACTTTTACTTTTGTACTTTAACTACATTTTGATACCAGTACTTTTGTACTGTTTGAATACAAGACTTCAACTTGTAGCAGAGTATATCTACTTTGCAGTATTGATACTTTTACTTCAGTAAAAACGTGAGTACTTTTTCCACCACTGACTGGACCACGTCATCCCGTTTTAAACGTGTTATTTTGACGAGCAACGGTCGTTGTGCTGAAGAGCTTCATTTCAACACTGATCAGTGTAAAAAATCATCATCATGATGATGATGATGCTACAGCCAGGCCACTGAGGCCAAACAACTGCAATGGCTAAGGACAACTAGCCAGCTAACGTTAGCCCAAAGTTGCGTGCAGTCAGTGTCGGATACCCAGTGGTGGAAAGTAACTAAGTACATGTACTCAAGTACAATTTTGAGGTAATTGTACTTTACTTGAGTATTTCCAATTTCCAATACTTTTACACCATACGTACTCTCAGATGCAAATATTGTACTTTTACTCCACTACAGTTATTTGAAAACTTTATAGTTACTACAGTGCTCTCAATTTAGATTGTTATTACTAAACATACATTAACCACTTAAGCTCTCTAATTATTTTTGGCTATTTGAAAACAGCAGATCTAAGTACCTGCCTGCCCGGGCTGATCAAAGAGAACGCTATGACGGGGGGGGGGCACTCAATTAGCGTTAGTAAATAAACATCAAAGGAAACAACGGTATTCGCCATTGTAAAACAACAACTATAAAAAGGCACCCATTTCTTTCATTGTCTTGTAATTGTATTGTAGAGTTTAAGATCAGATGAAGTGCAAGAGAGAAGCCACGCAACAACACCAATCATGGGTGTGGGTGGGAGTCTCAAAGATGTGGGTGGGGGGTAACAAAAAAAAACAAAGCAGACAATAAGGATACATCTACACTCTCCCCTCCTTCCCATCATGATGCAGTCAGTAAATTACATCTGCAGTTCATTTAAATATCGCTTTACTGACACGCAATCCTCTCCCGGCCAGGCCAATGTTAGCTGTAGAGCCCCGGCGTGGATAACATTAGCTAAAGCTTGTTGTGTGTGTGTCCCTCCATCCATTGAAAAGTCATGGCACACAATAATCCGTTAGCTACCGTTGCTAGCCCTGAAACATGACTGTCATATCATGATAGTACATTGATGAACTTCAACCTGGTGTTTGCACTTTCTCCCTTTACACATCTACATCTACATAAACGTTCGGATTCCAATTATAAAGTGCATACCTCATGGCCACGGATGTTACAATTATGTACGGTCCCTCAAAAGTACCCGAATATTCCGTATTGTTCAATAAAAAGCATTTTAATCCGATCGGTGGCCATTTTTACCGTATTTTCACCGTTTTGCTTTCGATTACGCGACCCTATCGGTTGTGAGGTGTATTGCACTCTGATACATTGTGAGACAATGGCCACCAATCGGATTTAAATGCTTCTTATTTAACAATACGGAATATACGGGTACTTCTGAGGGCCCGTACATAATTGTAACATCAATTGCCACGGGGTAAGCCCTTTATATTTTAAATCTGAACGTTTATGTAGATGTACGGTCCAAAAAGGGAGAAAGGGCAAACACCAGGTCGAAGTTCATGCATGACGGTCGTGACAGACGACCGTCGTGTATCCATGGCTATACCGTTGCTAACCACTCCATCCTTCACCAAAGAAACTATCTCTCAACAACACCTATTCTTCTTTCCTCCTGGTCTTACCTGGTGCAGTTACAGAAGCAAAACGTGTCAAGGAAGGAATCAGTCGGTGTATATCCAGCAGTTAAATGGTTGTAATCCTAAAAATATATTGAGAAACATACAGAATATGCCCTTCTTGTTTTAATGCACCCGCTCTCTCATCCTCCAGTGGTACTCTCTCCCCCTCCCTCTCAACCAAACTCTGGCCATGCAGCATTGTTGCCAGATCTGGCGAGAGAAACAAGCAAGCAGATTTAGGAAAACAAGCCCAAAAGAAGCAACTAGGGCAGTGGTTCTCAACCTCTGTTGAGCTTGTGTTGAACCCGTGTTCTCAACATGATTTTTGCGGGGTCCCCAGATGACAGTGAAGTGACTATTAAAGGTACTTTTAAGACCTTTCTAATAGCTTTAAAAGAAAATAAGAAAATAAATATGACCATTACTGCATCAAAAGTAATCAACAAACTATACTATAAAAACAGGTCAAACATGGGCCAAAATGCCAAATTGTCAAATAATATAAGAAAGAGGCAAAAATGTGTTGTGAGCTTGTAGATCTGCTATTTTCACAATATTTATCTGTGGAACCGAGTCCAAAAAAATTGAATGCTTTAAACTACTACATTCCAAGTGCTTGTCAGGGTGGGGGGTCCCCAATTCAAACATGATTATTTTGGGGGTCACAGCCTGAAAAGGTTGAGACCACTGAACTATAGGCCCATAAGGCACTAGGCCATTATGAGCACTTTAAACATACCGGTACCGTATATACTGTATACATTGACAATAGCCGATCTACAAGCTCACAACACGATGCCTTGTGAGCTTGTAGATCTGCTAATTTCAAAACAATCTTGAAATAGAAAGTGGAATATTTGGAAGATTTTTTTCAAACATCCCAACAACACAAATCTGGTACAGGGGCTCCCTCCCTGGCACATTTTCAGATGGGGGTCAAATACACCACTGGTTAAAATAATTAAAAGATTGTGAAGCAAGCCCAAATAAGAAACTACACTTTGGAAACAAGCCCCAAAAAAAAACCGCAACCCGCAACTTACACCAATAAGCAACTTCACAGAAGAATAAGCCCAAAGTCGCTTATAATAAGCGGACATGGCAATACTGCCATGCAGAGAGGAGGGACCAGGGATGCGACGCTAGGGGCAACACCCACAACGGGAGGAAGCTGCACTGTGATTGGCTACCACAGGCCGGAGGCTGGGCACCCATTGGTTCAGAACTATTTCCATCCGAACACTCTGATGGTTGATTGCTGCGCGGGCCGCAACCAGTGTTGCCATTTCCGCTTATTATAAGCTGCTTGTAAAGTCGCTTGTAAATATTGGTAGTTTGCTTGTTTGTTTTTTCTAAAGTGTTGGGCTTGTTTCCTTGTTTTCCAGTGGTTCTCAAACATTTTCATGTCAAGGACAAGGACCCATAAATTAATATGGGTCAGATCATCAGACCCAACCTTCTGAAAGTATGTTGTGCCATAGACACCTCTATGGCCAGAGACCCCATACAAGATTAGACCAGGTTGCAACTAAAAGGACATGCCACCTGTCCTACTCAGCAGTAGGATGGGTGTACCGTGTATGTATGTATGCAACAGACATATTTGTTCTCCTCAGTGGTGGAAAAAGTAAATCATAACACTCTGTTACAAGTAAAAGTCCGGAATTCAAAATGTACTTAGAGTACCAAAAGTAAAAGTACTCATTATGCAGAAGGTCCCATTTCACAAGTTTTCTAATCTAGAGTAGGCCTATATAAAATGTACCAAAATCCTTTGAAAATCATAATCATAAAATAGGGCTAAAGGGGTTAATGTATGTTTTATAATATAATCATTTATATCTGCAAAGTAACTAGTAACTAAAGTTTTCAAATAATTGTAGTGGAGTAAAAGTACAATATTTCATTTGCCTCTGAGATGTAGTGGAGTAGAAGTAAAAGTACTGAAAATTGGAAAAACTCCAGTAAAGTAAAAAATACCTCACAACTGTACTTCAGTACATACTTGAGTAAATGTACTTAGTTACTTTACACCACTGACCGTTTGTCTATGTTTAATGAATCATAAAGATGCCCGCGCTGTCAGGAGAGCGGGTCACGTGTGGACAACGTGACCGCAGTGGCACGCCACGCCCAGAGCCTGGCCACGCCCTGGTGGAAAGCCCGTTAACCAATGAAAAGGTCGCAATTCTGTGCACGTTAAGGTGACGTGACGTCACAGCGCGTGACCCGCGGGGTATGAACTTCGGGCCCAACGGTCTCATCGTTCAGAACAGAAGCGCCTCGCCCTCACAGCAGCTGCTACCTGCCGGTCGGAGCCGCGGACCGTGGAGGCGACCGTTGTTGAACGTGGACTTTATGGAGGATATATCCAAACTGTGGTTCTCCATACTCGTTTAACCGTCAGAAGACACACCAAGCGGGGCAATTTTAACTTCATGGAGGATGTCTAAACTGCGGTCCTAAAGGGAGGAGGAACCGTTGGAACGACTTGTTTAGTCAGCAGAGGACGCTCGATGCTCGGGGTAAGTACGTCACACCATAGTAAGTGCGTCACTGAGCGATTTGAAATAAAATACTTTATTAACAGGGAACATTTGATTACAATATGATTAAGTTTAACGTTTAAACATGGTTTTGGTGGAAATCTATTATTTTTTAAAATCTAAGTATCATTTAGCTGTTGTTGCTAAGTTTCACGACAAGTGTAGCTTTCGTTTACTGCCCATTTCAAACTAAAACAAACCGCCGAAACCCTGAAATCAAACAATAACAAACATTTATTTAAACATACAAACATATTACTCGTTAACGGCTGCCAGTTGTTATTATTTACGTGCAGCGAGCCTGGCATTTTTTAAATTGACAGCACGACGCGTCAGAAGGCCTGTGGTTGGTCTACGTGACACAGTTGGCAGTTTTTTTTTTTTTTTACTTTTCGCGTCCAAACACGTTGGCTGGTTCAGTTCGTCAGAACATCTCTGTAGTCTGTGTACTACACCAACTGTTACTGGAGACGATGGATTCTACTTATATTGATCCAATTTATTGATTCTTCTAACCAAGACTAGACGGTGCTGAAACTAGATGGAAATTAGCTACTTGTTTTCCCAGCAGAGGGCGCTCGAAGCTTGGTAAATTCAGAATGAATCAGGTTCACTCGGGGAAGCTTTTGGTTATTTACAGTGTATGAATGAATCATAGAAGTGTTTCTTACGGGAGAATAGATAGAGAGAGAGAGAGAGAATAAGGTACAGTTTATGTCTGTTATTGCATTTAGTCACGTCGTGTATTGCTATTAAAACTGTAACCGCCACCAATTTACCTCATATAAAGGACGGTGTACTAACTATTTTACAAAAAATCTAAACAAACACTGTCACCCCACCGGTTTGTTTAATGAGTAAACGTGTTGTAATGTGTACACGTTGTTGTATTATTGAGATGTGTTTAATTGCAATGCATGACGCAACATGTAGGCCTAAGTGTGTGTGTGTGTGTGTGTGTGTGTGTGTGTGTGTGTGTGTGTGTGTGTGTGTGTGTGTGTGTGTGTCACTGTGTGTCACTGTGCGTGTGTATGGGGCAAATTTTCATTTGTTTTATGTTTTTAATCTGTATCATAATGGTGTTTTATTGGTATTATAAATGAGGAAACAAGATGACGAAGAGAGGAGGAAACAAGAAGATGAAGAGAAGATGGAAATGTAGGACGTCTCAAATCGGCTTCCTAGTCAGGTGGTGGTATGGCGTCTCAAATCTGCCTCCGAGGCCGTATGGCGTCTCAGATCGGCGTCTGAGTCAGGTGGTGGTATGGCGTCTCAAATCGGCCTCCTAGTCAGGTGGTGGTATGGCGTCTCAAATCTGCCTCCTAGTCAGGTGGTGGTATGGCGTCTCAAATCAGCCTCCGAGTCAGGTGGTGGTATGGCGTCTCAAATCTGCCTCCGAGGCGGTATGGCGTCTCAGATCGGCCTCTGAAAAGAGGTGGCGGTATGACGTCTCAAATTGCCCTCCGGTTGTGGCGGAGGTATGACGTTCTTTTTTACTGGTTTTATCTGCATTATAAATGTTGTAAATGAGGAAAAACTATGAAGACGAAGAAGAGAAGTGGAAACAAGAAGATGAAGAGAACACAAAGATGAAGAGGAGTTTGTGTGCATGCTTGTGTTTATACAGAAGTATTAACTGGGTAAGTATGAAAAAAAATCCCCTTTCCTTATAGGGCCTGTATCATCACTGATGGTCCGTTCCAGTGCATCCAGATGTTTCCTGCACGCTATTGTAAATGTTAATTTATTTTGTATCGTCTTTAATCTGTATCTTAATATGTTTGTTTTACTGTTCATGTCTGCATTGTAAATGTTCATTATTTGTTTTATGTATTTAATCTGTATCATAATGTTTTTTTATTGGTATTGTAAATGAGGAAACAAGATGAAGATGAAGAAGAGGAAACAAGAAGATGAAGAGAAGTAGTTGAAGATGAAGAGAAGATGGAAATGTAGGACGTTCCAAATCATTCATCTAGTCAGGTGGCCGTATGACGTCTCAAACCGGCCCCCGAGAAGGTATGGCGTCTCGCAGTGGCTCAGGGGTAGAGTGACCGGTAGAGTGGCTGGATGGGAACCGCAAGGTTCCCATTTCGATCCCGGGCTCCCCCAGAGTTAGTGTCGAAGTGTCCTTGAGCAAGAGGCTGAATCCCTAATTGCTCCCGATGAGCAGGTTGGTGCCTTGCATGGTTTCCTCCGCCATCGGTGTATGACTGTGTGTGTGAATGGGTGAATGTAATGCAGAATCTATGTGAAGCGCTTTGGATAAAAGCGCTATATAAAATAAATGAGGAAACAAGATGAAGAGAAGTAGTTGAAGATGAAGAGAAGATGGAAATGTAGGACGTTCCAAATCATTCATCAAGTCAGGTGGCCGTATGACGTCTCAAACCGGCCCCCGAGAAGGTATGGCGTCTCGCGTTTGGTGGTGGTATGACGTCTCAAATCAGCCTCTGAGTAAGGTGGTGGTATGGCGTCTCAAATCGGCCTCCGAGTCAGGTGGTGGTATGGCGTCTCAAATCGGCCTCCGAGTCTGGCAGAGGTATGACGCTCTTTCTGGTTTTATCTGTAATTCTGTATTATAAATGTTGTAAATGAGGAAAAACTATGAAGATGAAGAAGAGAAGTGGAAACAAGAAGATGAAGAGGGACAAAATTAAGAGAATACAAAGATGAAGAGGAGTTTGTGTGGATGCTTGTGTTCATACAGAAGTATTAAGTGGGTAAGTATGAAAAATGACCCCTTTCCTTACAGGGCCTGTATCATCACTGATGGTCCGTCCCAGTGCATCCAGGAGATGTTTCCTGCAGACTATTGTAAATGTTCATTTATTTTGTATTGTCTTTAATCTGTATCTTAATATGTTTGTTTTACTGTTTATGTCAGTATTGTAAATTTTCATTTGTTTTATGTTTTTAATCTGTATCATAATGGTGTTTTATTGGTATTATAAATGAGGAAACAAGATGACGAAGAGAAGAGGAAACAAGAAGATGAAGAGAACTGGTTGAAGATGAAGAGAAGATGGAAATGTAGGACGTTCCAAATCATTCATCTAGTCAGCTGGCGGTATGACGTCTCAAACCGCCCCCCGAGAAAGTATGGCGTCTCGCAGTGGCTCAGGGGTAGAGTGACCGGTAGAGCGGCTGGATGGGAACCGCAAGGTTCCCATTTCAATCCCGGGCTCCCCCAGAGTTATTGTCGAAGTGTCCTTGAGCAAGAGGCTGAATCCCTAATTGCTCCCGATGAGCAGGTTGGTGCCTTGCATGGTTTCTTCCGCCATCGGTGTATGAATGTGTGTGTGAATGGGTGAATGTAATGCACAATCTATGTAAAGCGCTTTGGATAAAAGCGCTAAACGCACCATTTCCCAAATCAACCTCCGGATCAAGTGGTGGTATGGCGTCTCAAATCGGCCTCTGAGTAAGGTGGTCGTATGGCGTCTCAAATCGGCCTCCGGATCAAGTGGTGGTATGGCGTCTCAAATCGGCCTTTGAGTAAGATGTTTAATGGCGTCTCAAATCGGCCTCCCGATCAAGTGGTGGTATGGCGTCTCAAATCGGCCTCTGAGTCTGGCAGAGGTATGACTATTTTTTCTTTACTGGCTTTATCTGTATTATACTGTAAATGAGGAGATGAGATGAAGACGAAGAAGAGAAGAGGAAACAAGAAGATGAAGAGGGACATCATGAAGAGAATACAAAGATGAAGACTAGGTTGTATGCTCACTTGTTTTTTAAGTAAGTATCAACTGGGTGAGTATCCACCTGTTTCCGCGGGTAGTTTCCTGATGAGTGGGAAACATCCTGCGGAGGGACCGGAAGTAGAAAGTAGCGGCTCATGTGTTTACATTTGCCAGCAGAACGTAGCTGCAGCTTCACAGGTCGCATAGCGATTTTCCAAGACGTTTGTTATTAAGACTCGGCTTTTCTTAACGTCACAATGAGCTCAGGGACAACGTGTGCTGTGCGTGGCTGTCATTACAACCGAACCAAACTAAATGAATGGCTTAAACTAGAGTGCTTCGTGTGGGGCACTCTAGTACACATGCATTAACACATCATGCATGATGACGTTAAGAAGTGGCCTCGTATCGCTTTGTGGAGTCAGTTCTAAGTAGGCTAATGTAAATGTACGCATCCATTATTACGACCTGTCCTAAATATCTTAGATACCTCCCGACACAGCTGATTCACGTAATCAATACGTCATTTATGAACCGTTATCATTTAAGATAACCATCAGTCCCTGCGTGCTGAGGTCATATCATCAACAGCAGTAAAAATGCAACACAGATAGGTAGATTAATATAATTAAACGTGCAGGCCCAAGCCAAGTGCTCCAGTATTTTATTTTATTTGGGTCGGCGAGGAAACACGTACTGTTTGTTGACATTCTAAGACCACCTCATGGCTAATTTGCATATGACGTTCATATTATCCCACTGTCAACAAAGGAAAGGACATGTATTGTATTGTGTGGTGGCTATTCTCACCTTCTTAATATAACTGACTGTACAAATGAAAGCATGGTTCTATTTGCACACTCACAATTACAACTGGTCTGGATAATGAACACTGAGGATTTTACTGTGAGAGACGCTATGCGCACAAACACGGCTTACACTTACCATAACTAAGTAACCAAGTAAAAGTACTCATTATACAAAATGTCCCATTTCACAAGTCTTCAAAATGTTAAAAAGCATTTTGAAAATAGCCGATCTACAAGCTCACAACGAAAGCTTGTAGGTCTGCTATTTTCAAATAGCCGAAGTATGGGGTAAAGTGTTTAATGCATGATTTGTAATGATGAAAATCTACAAAGTAACTAGTAACTCAAGTTTTCAAATAATTATAGTGGAGTAAAAAGTACAATATTTGACTCTTAGATGTAGTGGCCTAGACGTACAAGTACTGCAAATTGAAAATACTCCAGTAAAGTAAAGATTCCTCAAATTTGTACTTAAGTACAGTACTTCAAGTCACCTCCAGACAGATGGTCAGTTAGCTCAGTTCAGCTCAGTTGCAGAGCCGATGTTAAAAGGCAGGGCCAGGCAAGCCCAAGCCTACATGATTCAGACCTGAGCACACTCTGTCACACACACACATAAACCTACTGTACAGTACACAAACACAGTGCCAAATCTTTCATCAATGCATTTGTCCTAGGACACAAATCATCTTTCATGTTTTGTGCAGCCCTTGTAAATCTGAGAGGAGAGTTAATGTAAAGCAAATAGACACAATTTAGATCACAATCACATCACTGTTAATTGTATTTTATGTATTTCTGTTTTGATGTAATTTCTAATGAGATAATCCAGAAACAGTATTGTCTAATTTCCAATGAGATAATCAAGTTGAATTAAGTATTTTGTCCATTTTAGGGACAATATTAATGGGCACAGAGTTTTCGGTTATGAATGTGTCGCTACATTTCCCACCATAGGTATTATAAATGTAACTGTGTTGTTTTACATTCTTTTGCCTAATAAGAATTTCAATCAATCAAAGATCAATTTTTAATGACATGAATGAAACTTGATTCGGCAAAACACTTCAAAAGGTCACATAGTCAGGCTGGTAAAACATTGTCATTCTGGATAGATGTAATTGCTGAGCACACTAAGGATCTGATTCCATGGCTGCCTCGTGAAACCATAAAAGCTACTATGCCACAGGTTTTCCTGGAGAATTTTCCAAACACTACTTGTGTAATTGACTGTACAGAAAATGTTTTGCAGAAAGCAAAAAATCTGGACTCAAGAACTGAATCTTACAGTCACTACTATGCTTGTAATGCTGTGAAATATCTAGTTGTAACTGCGCCATCTGGAGTCATTATGTACATTTCAGATGCTTTTGTCTAAAAGGTCTGACCAAAAAAGTCCTTGCGGACTTGTTTCCGTTGAGGTCCTTGGTCCATCTAAAACAAGCATTGTTGATGTGCGGACAAAGCTTTGTAAGCATGACACAAGAGTGTTGAATTCAAGTAGAGGAATCCCTGTGTAGAGAAGACAGTCTTCATCATGTTTTAGGAGATCCTCTGCAACAGACTGATGTCCTGGCAGGTGGAGCTTTGGGATAGATGCGGTCCTCCATTCCTGGGTCTGACCACTGTGTCTGGACATCATGTGAGCTCTTTGCCACGGGATTTGGCTCCTCTGAAGCCTCCATTGCAACTGGCTCGTCGTCTGCGGGTACAGACATATTTAGTGCAGTAGTTGTTATCGATTGAGACAGATGTAATTGTACATGTTTAACACACCACCATGCTCAAGGCACTGAATTAAACATATGATTATAACATATTATAGTTTTTTTGTCTTTAAAAAATGCTTGTTTTTCTTTTTGGACTTTAGGTTATACCGTCACCTTCCTAAAATAATGGCCTACATCATTCTTTTTGGGAAATGATATTTTTGTCAAAAGAGTTGCTTGCTTCTAGAAATAGGCCATTATTTTGTCAAGGTGCGTGGAGAAGAAAAAAAAGACGAGTAGTGCTGTGCGTGGGTGTGACACACACACACACACACACACACACACACACACACACACACACACACACACACACACACACACACACACACACACACACACACACACACACACACACACACACACACACACACACACACACACACACACACAGCGCGCGTGTGTGTGAGACGTTAATGACACATTAGTGTATGTGTTTGTGATCATAATTGCGTTGCAACTTTTTGTTTGCGATAGGTTGAATCGCTTGCGACACAATCACAATGAGCCCTGCCGTGGACCAGGCCAGGTCAGATTTGTTTTAATGCCTTGTAGAAATTCATCTTACCCGTTAAATGTCTCTGAACGATACTCTCCTCTGGAGGTCTCTCACCCAACAGCAGCGTTGGATATGGGTTCTCCCGTGTAGGTCTCTTGTCCACGAAGTGAAATCAACAGACAGCTTTTAGAGTTTTTTTTAAGTTCAAGTTTCTTAGCCAACTTCTTTTCGCATCGGACGCGATGGAATTGAGACGTTAAGCGAGAGAAAAGCAGAGATAAAAGACTTACTAACAAACGTTCTTGGAGTCAGAATCGCTATGCGACCTGTGAAGCTACAGCTACGGTCGTTCTCCTGGCAAATGTAAACACACTGAGCCGCTATTTCCTACTTCCGGTCCGTCCGCAGGATGTTTCCCACCCAAGATTCTTGCCCCAGTAAATTCCCGCGGAAACAGGTGGATAGAAAAAAATCCCCTTTCCTTACAGGTCTTGTATCATCACTGATGATCCGCCCCAGTGCATCCAGGAGATGTTTCCTACATAATATTGTAAATGTTCATTATTTATTTTGTATGGTCTTTAATCTGTATCTTAATGTATTTGTTTTACTGGTTTTATCTGTATTGTAATTGTTAATGAGGAAACAAGATGAAGAAGAGAAGAGGAAACAAGAAGATGAAGAGAAGTAGTTGAAGATGAAGAGTAGATGGAAATGTATGACGTCTTAAATCATTCACCGAGTCAGTTGGTGGTATGACGTCTCAAATCGGCCTCCTGGACAGGTGGTGGTATGGCGTCTCAAATCGGCCTCCGAGTCAGGTGGTGTATGGCGTCTCAAATCGGCCTCCGAGTCAGGTGGTGGTATGGCGTCTCAAATCGGCCTCCGAGTCTGGCAGAGGTATGACGCTCTTTTTCTGGTTTTATCTGTATTATAAATGTTGTAAATGAGGAAAAACTATGAAGATGAAGAAGAGAAGTGGAAACAAGAAGATGAAGAGGGACAAAATGAAGAGGAGTTTGTGTGGATGCTTGTGTTCATACAGAAGTATTACGTGGGTAAGTATGAAAAATGACCCCTTTCCTTACAGGGCCTGTATCATCACTGATGGTCCGTCCCAGTGCATCCAGGAGATGTTTCCTGCAGACTATTGTAAATGTTAATTTATTTTGTATTGTCTTTAATCTGTATCTTAATATGTTTGTTTTACTGTTTATGTCAGTATTGTAAATTTTCATTTGTTTTATGTTTTTAATCTGTATCATAATGGTGTTTTATTGGTATTATAAATGAGGAAACAAGATGACGAAGAGAGGAGGAAACAAGAAGATGAAGAGAAGTTGTTGAAGATGAAGAGAAGATGGAAATGTAGGACGTCTCAAATCGGCTTCCTAGTCAGGTGGTGGTATGGCGTCTCAAATCTGCCTCCGAGGCCGTATGGCGTCTCAGATCGGCGTCTGAGTCAGGTGGTGGTATGGCGCCTCAAATCGGCCTCCTAGTCAGGTGGTGGTATGGCGTCTCAAATCTGGCTCCTAGTCAGGTGGTGGTATGGCGTCTCAAATCGGCCTCCGAGTCAGGTGATGTATGGCGTCTCAAATCTGCCTCCGAGGCGGTATGGCGTCTCAGATCGGCCTCTGAAAAGAGGTGGCGGTATGACGTCTCAAATCTGCCTCCGAGGCGGTATGGCGTCTCAGATCGGCCTCTGAAAAGAGGTGGCGGTATGACGTCTCAAATCTGCCTCCGAGGCGGTATGGCGTCTCAGATCGGCCTCTGAAAAGAGGTGGCGGTATGACGTCTCAAATTGCCCTCCGGTTGTGGCGGAGGTATGACGTTCTTTTTTACTGGTTTTATCTGCATTATAAATGTTGTAAATGAGGAAAAACTACGAAGATGAAGAAGAGAAGTGGAAACAAGAAGATGAAGAGGAGTTTGTGTGCATGCTTGTGTTTATACAGAAGTATTAACTGGGTAAGTATGAAAAAGAATCCCCTTTCCTTATAGGGCCTGTATCATCACTGATGGTCCGTTCCAGTGCATCCAGATGTTTCCTGCACACTATTGTAAATGTTAATTTATTTTGTATCGTCTTTAATCTGTATCTTAATATGTTTGTTTTACTGTTTATGTCTGCATTGTAAATGTTCATTATTTGTTTTATGTATTTAATCTGTATCATAAAGGTTTTTTATTGGTATTGTACATGAGGAAACAAGATGAAGATGAAGAAGAGGAAACAAGAAGATGAAGAGAAGTAGTTGAAGATGAAGAGAAGATGGAAATGTTGGACGTTCCAAATCATTCATCTAGTCAGGTGGCGGTATGACGTCTCAAACCGGCCCCCGAGAAGGTATGGCGTCTCGCAGTGGCTCAGGGGTAGAGTGACCGGTAGAGCGGCTGGATGAGAACCGCAAGGTTCCCATTTCGATCCCGGACTCCCCCAGAGTTAGTGTCGAAGTGTCCTTGAGCAAGAGGCTGAATCCCTAATTGCTCCCGATGAGCAGGTTGGTGCCTTGCATGGTTTCCTCCGCCATCGGTGTATGACTGTGTGTGTGAATGGGTGAATGTAATGCAGAATCTATGTGAAGCGCTTTGGATAAAAGCGCTATATAAATGCACCATTTTCCAAATCGGCCTCCGGATCAAGTGGTGGTATGGCGTCTCAAATCGACTTCCGAGTTCGGTGGTGGTATGACGTCTCAAATCGGCTTCCGAGTAAGGTGGTAGTATGGCGTCTCAAATCAGCCTCTGAGTCTGGCGGTGGTATGACTCTTTTTTTCTTTACTGGCTTTATCTGTATCATACTGTAATTGATGAGATGAGGATGAAGAAGAGAAGAGGAAACAAGAAGATGAAGAGGGACATAATGAAGAGAATAAGAAGATGAAGAGGAGGTTGTATGCTCACTTGTTTTTATGTAAGTATTAACTGGGTGAGTATAGAAAAGAAATCCCCTTTCCTTACAGGTCCTGTATCATCACTGATGATCCGCCCCAGTGCATCCAGGAGATGTTTCCTACATAATATTGTAAATGTTCATTATTTATTTTGTATGGTCTTTAATCTGTATCTTAATGTGTTTGTTTTACTGGTTTTATCTGTATTGTAAATGTTAATGAGGAAACAAGATGAAGAAGAGAAGAGGAAACAAGAAGATGAAGATGAAGAGAAGTAGTTGAAGATGAAGAGTAGATGGAAATGTATGACGTCTCAAATCTGCCTCCTAGTCAGGTGGTGGTATGGCGTCTCAAATCTGCCTCCTAGGCCGTATGGTGTCTCAGATCGGCGTCTGAGTCAGGTGGTGGTATGGCGTCTCAAATCGGCCTCCGAGTCAGGTGATGTATGGCGTCTCAAATCAGCCTCCGAGTCAGGTGGTGGTATGGCGTCTCAAATCTGCCTCCGAGGCGGTATGGCGTCTCAGATCGGCCTCTGAAAAGAGGTGGCGGTATGACGTCTCAAATTGCCCTCCGGTTGTGGCGGAGGTATGACGTTATTTTTTACTGGTTTTATCTGCATTATAAATGTTGTAAATAAGGAAAAACTATGAAGATGAAGAAGAGAAGTGGAAACAAGAAGATGAAGAGAACACAAAGATGAAGAGGAGTTTGTGTGCATGCTTCTGTTTATACAGAAGTATTAACTGGGTAAGTATGAAAAAAAATCCCCTTTCCTTATAGGGCCTGTATCATCACTGATGGTCCGTTCCAGTGCATCCAGATGTTTCCTGCACACTATTGTAAATGTTAATTTTTTTTGTATCGTCTTTAATCTGTATCTTAATATGTTTGTTTTACTGTTTATGTCTGCATTGTAAATGTCCATTATTTGTTTTATGTATTTAATCTGTATGATAAAGGTTTTTTATTGGTATTGTAAATGAGGAAACAAGATGAAGATGAAGAAGAGGAAACAAGAAGATGAAGAGAAGTAGTTGAAGATGAAGAGAAGATGGAAATGTAGGACGTTCCAAATCATTCATCTAGTCAGGTGGCCGTATGACGTCTCAAACCGGCCCCCGAGAAGGTATGGCGTCTCGCAGTGGCTCAGGGGTAGAGTGACCGGTAGAGCGGCTGGATGGGAACCGCAAGGTTCCCATTTCGATCCCGGGCTCCCCCAGAGTTAGTGTCGAAGTGTCCTTGAGCAAGAGGCTGAATCCCTAATTGCTCCCGATGAGCAGGTTGGTGCCTTGCATGGTTTCCTCCGCCATCGGTGTATGACTGTGTGTGTGAATGGGTGAATGTAATGCAGAATCTATGTGAAGCGCTTTGGATAAAAGCGCTATATAAATGCACCATTTCCCAAATCGGCCTCCGGATCAAGTGGTGGTATGGCGTCTCAAATCGACTTCCGAGTTCGGTGGTGGTATGACGTCTCAAATCGGCCTCTGAGTAAGGTGGTAGTATGGCGTCTCAAATCAGCCTCTGAGTCTGGCGGTGGTATGACTCTTTTTTTCTTTACTGGCTTTATCTGTATCATACTGTAATTGATGAGATGAGGATGAAGAAGAGAAGAGGAAACAAGAAGATGAAGAGGGACATAATGAAGAGAATAAGAAGATGAAGAGGAGGTTGTATGCTCACTTGTTTTTATGTAAGTATTAACTGGGTGAGTATAGAAAAGAAATCCCCTTTCCTTACAGGTCCTGTATCATCACTGATGATCCGCCCCAGTGCATCCAGGAGATGTTTCCTACATAATATTGTAAATGTTCATTATTTATTTTGTATGGTCTTTAATCTGTATCTTAATGTGTTTGTTTTACTGGTTTTATCTGTATTGTAAATGTTAATGAGGAAACAAGATGAAGAAGAGAAGAGGAAACAAGAAGATGAAGATGAAGAGAAGTAGTTGAAGATGAAGAGTAGATGGAAATGTATGACGTCTCAAATCTGCCTCCTAGTCAGGTGGTGGTATGGCGTCTCAAATCTGCCTCCGAGGCCGTATGGTGTCTCAGATCGGCATCTGAGTCAGTTGGTGGTATGGCGTCTCAAATCTGCCTCCTAGTCAGGTGGTGGTATGGCGTCTCAAATCGTTCTCCGAGTCAGGTGATGTATGGCTTCTCAAATCATTCATCTAGTCAGGTGGCGGTATGACGTCCCAAACCGGCCCCCGAGAAGGTATGGCGTCTCGCAGTGGCTCAGGGGTAGAGTGACCGGTAGAGCGGCTGGATGGGAACCGCGAGGTTCCCATTTCGATCCCGGACTCCCCCAGAGTTAGTGTCGAAGTGTCCTTGAGCAAGAGGCTGAATCCCTAATTGCTCCTGATGAGCAGGTTGGTGCCTTGCATGGTTTCCTCCGCCATCGGTGTATGAATGTGTGTGTGAATGGGTGAATGTAATGCAGAATCTATGTAAAGCGCTTTGGATAAAAGCGCTATATAAATGCACCATTTCCCAAATCGGCCTCCGGATCAAGTGGCGGTATGGCGTCTGAAATCGGCCTCTGAGTAAGGTGGGTATGGCGTCTCAAATCGGCCTTTGAGTCTGGCGGTGGTATGACTCTTTTTTCTTTACTGGCTTTATCTGTATCATACTGTAATTGAGGAGATGAGATGAAGATGAAGAAGAGAAGAGGAAACAAGAAGATGAAAAGGGACATAATGAAGAGAATACAAAGATGACGAGGAGGTTTTATGCGCACTTGTTTTTTAAGTAAGTATTAACTGGGTGAGTATAGAAAAAAAATCCCCTTTCCTTATAGGTCCTGTATCATCACTGATGATCCGCCCCAGTGCATCCAGGAGATTTTTCCTACATAATATTGTAAATGCTCATTATTTATTTTGTATGGTCTTTAATCTGTATGTTTGTTTTACTGGTTTTATCTGTATTGTAATTGTTAATGAGGAAACAAGATGAAGAAGAGAAGAGGAAACAAGAAGATGAAGATGAAGAGAAGTAGTTGAAGATGAAGAGTAGATGGAAATGTATGGCGTCTCAGATCGGCGTCTGAGTCAGGTGGTGGTATGGCGTCTCAAATCTGCCTCCTAGTCAAGTGGTGGTATGGCGTCTCAAATCGGCCTCCAAGTCAGGTGATGTATGGCGTCTCAAATCAGCCTCCGAGTCAGGTGGTGGTATGGCGTCTGAAATCTGCCTCCGAGGCGGTATGGCGTCTCAGATCGGCCTCTGAAAAGAGGTGGCGGTATGACGTCTCAAATTGCCCTCCGGTTGTGGCGGAGGTACTGTATGACGTTCTTTTTTACTGGTTTTATCTGCATTATAAATGTTGTAAATGAAGAAAAACTATGAAGATGAAGACGAGAAGTCGAAACAAGAAGATGAAGAGAACACAAAGATGAAGAGGAGTTTGTGTGCATGCTTGTGTTTATACAGAAGTATTAACTGGGTAAGTATGAAAAAAAAATCCCCTTTCCTTATAGGGCCTGTATCATCACTGATGGTCCGTTCCAGTGCATCCAGATGTTTCCTGCACACTATTGTAAATGTTAATTTATTTTGTATCGTCTTTAATTTGTATCTTAATATGTTTGTTTTACTGTTTATGTCTGCATTGTAAATGTTCAGTATTTGTTTTATGTATTTAATCTGTATCATAAAGGTTTTTTATTGGTATTGTAAATGAGGAAACAAGATGAAGAGAAGTAGTTGAAGATGAAGAGAAGATGGAAATGTAGGACGTTCCAAATCATTCATCTAGTCACGAGAAGGTATGGCGTCTCGCAGTGGCTCAGGGGTAGAGTGACCGGTAGAGCGGCCGGATGGGAACCGCAAGGTTCCCATTTCGATCCCGGGCTCCCCCAGAGTTAGTGTCGAAGTGTCCTTGAGCAAGAGGCTGAATCCCTAATTGCTCCCGATGAGCAGGTTGGTGCCTTGCATGGTTTCCTCCGCCATAGGTGTATGACTGTGTGTGTGAATAGGTGAATGTAATGCAGAATCTATGTAAAGCGCTTTGGATAAAAACGCTATATAAACGCACCATTTCCCAAATCGGCCTCCGGATCAAGTGGTGGTATGGCGTCTCAAATCGGCCTCCGAGTCAGATGGTGGTATGGCGTCTCAAATCGGCCTCCGAGTCTGGCAGAGATATGACGCTCTTTTGTTTCTCTTTTCTTTCTGTATTATGAATGTTGTAAATGAGGAAAAACTATGAAGATGAAGAAGAGAAGTGGAAACAAGAAGATGAAGAGGGGCAAAATGAAGAGAATACAAAGATGAAGAGGAGTTTGTATACTTGCTTGTGTTTATACAGAAGTATTAAGTGCCTAAGTATGAAAAAATGTCCCCTTTCCTTGCAGGGCCTGTATCATCACTGATGGTCCGTCCCAGTGCATCCAGGAGATGTTTCTTGCATACTATTGTAAATGTTAGTTTATTTTGTATGGTCTTTAATCTGTATCTTAATATGTTTGTTTTACTGTTTATGTGTGTATTGTTAATGATCATTATTTGTTTTATGTATTTAATCTGTATCATAATGGTGTCTTATTGGTATTATAAATGAGTAAACAAGATGAAGAAGAGAAGTGGTGGTATGGCGTCTCAAATCGGCCTCTGAGTAAGGTGGTCGTATGGCGTCTCAAATCGGCATCCGGATCAAGTGGTGGTATGGCGTCTCAAATCGGCCTTTGAGTAAGATGTTTAATGGCGTCTCAAATTGGCCTCCCGATCAAGTGGTGGTATGGCGTCTCAAATCGGCCTTTGAGTAAGATGTTTAATGGCGTCTCAAATCGGCCTCCCGATCAAGTGGTGGTATGGCGTCTCAAATCGGCCTCTGAGTCTGGCAGTGGTATGACTATTTTTTCTTTACTGGCTTTATCTGTATTATACTGT
Source organism: Gymnoscopelus microlampas (assembly GCF_963454915.1). Taxonomy (NCBI): domain Eukaryota; kingdom Metazoa; phylum Chordata; class Actinopteri; order Myctophiformes; family Myctophidae; genus Gymnoscopelus; species Gymnoscopelus microlampas. The sequence goes on from NC_139939.1 coordinate 44,909,897, forward strand.
AAATGAGGAGATGAGATGAAGATGAAGAAGAGAAGAGGAAACAAGAAGATGAAGAGGGACATAATGAAGAGAATACAAAGATGAAGAGGAGGTTGTATGCTCACTTGTTTTTTAAGTAAGTATCAACTGGGTGAGTATAGAAAAAAATCCCCTTTCCTTACAGGTCTTGTATCATCACTGATGATCCGCCCCAGTGCATCCAGGAGATTTTTCCTACATAATATTGTAAATGTTCATTATTTATTTTGTATGGTCTTTAATCTGTATCTTAATGTGTTTGTTTTACTGGTTTTATCTGTATTGTAATTGTTAATGAGGAAACAAGATGAAGAAGAGAAGAGGAAACAAGAAGATGAAGAGAAGTAGTTGAAGATGAAGAGTAGATGGAAATGTATGACGTCTTAAATCATTCACCGAGTCAGGTGGTGGTATGACGTCTCAAATCGGCCTCCTAGACAGGTGTTGGTATGGCGTCTCAAATCGGCCTCCGAGTCAGGTATTGGTATGGCGTCTCAAATCAGCCTCCTAGTCAGGTGGTGTATGGCGTCTGAAATCGGCCTCCGAGTCAGGTGGTGGTATGGCGTTTCAAATCGGCCTCCGAGTCTGGCAGAGGTATGACGCTCTTTTTTCTGGTTTTATCTGTATTATAAATGTTGTAAATGAGGAAAAACTATGAAGATGAAGAAGAGAAGAGGAAACAAGAAGATGAAGATGAAGAGAAGATGGAAATGTAGGACGTTCCAAATCATTTACAGAGTCAGGTGGTGGTATGACGTCTCAAACCAGCCCCCGAGAAGGTATGGCAGGGGTAGAACTGTTTTTGATTACATTTTAATGTTTCGTTACTTGTTCTATTGTTTGTACATATTGGCATCGTGCCTCAAAGTCATTTTAACATGTGCTCAAATACTGCCCTCTATCGGGGAAATGTAGGCTAGGCCAGTGGTTGTCAAAGTGGGGTCCTTGAGAGAGTTTCAGGGGGTCCACTGCTAAATGATGTATAGTTAGGAACCAAATGGACCCTTATCGGTCTGTAACTCTGAGAGTGTACAAATGGTAGTGTTCTATTTGTACACTACCAGCTAAATGATAAATAGTTAGGAACCAAATTGACCCTTATCGGTTTGCAACTTTGAGTGTACAAATGTGTGCTTTGTGCACACATTTGTACACTCTAATGGTCCTTACACACCAGCGGCAATTTTTTCATGCGAATAATACGTTTTTTTTTAAAAACCTTATAAAGTCAATGCAAGCTTCCACATCAGTTTTGCGGAGCGAAACTGATGTGGAAGTGTCTTTTATTTATTTGGACCGAGTCTGAATTTTGCGTATATTCGCAGAATCGCCGGTGTGTAATAACCTTTAGAGTTAAATTAACATTACAATATAAATTGGGTCCCAGAGATAGAAATGCCATATGGGGTCTGTAGATGTCAAACTTGGGGTCCTTGAAATTAAAATGGTTGAGATCACTGCTCGAGTCGTAAAAATCTTCTCTCATGGGGGTCACTGGCATATCTTTTGTAATGGGGGTCCGTGGGCTAATAACTAATAAGTGTCAATTTGGCGGTCCTGACTTACTTGACTTAAACCCTTTTGCTCTTTGGGGAGCATAGGTCATTTATGAATTTCCTCCACCTAGTTCGGTGTTGGGCGATCTTCTCTGCTTCCTTCCAAGATGTTCCTTTCTCCCTGAGTTCCGCCTCGACAGACCTTTTCCAGCTGTTTCTGGGTCTTCCTTGTTTTCTTTTCCCCTGAGGGTTCCATGTTAAGGCCTGCCTGGTAATGTTGGAGGATGGTTTCCTCAGGGTGTGCCCGATCCAGCCCCATTTCCTGCGTTTAATTTCTATTTCTATTTGTTCTTGTGTGGTTTGCCAGATTGGTCAGTAGTCGCTGTGATTGACAGTTCTCGTTTTTGCTACTATGCCTATACCTAACCTTAACCCTAACCCTAACCTCAGTAAAACTTTGCCTAAACCTAACCCTAACCCTAACCTCAGTAAGACTATGCCTAAACCTAACCCTAACCCTAACCTCAGTAAAACTATGCCTGCCAGGGAGCCAATCAGACAGGTAAGGCGGGTCTAAATCCTGGAGCGTTGGTGGGATCCATAATCAGGCGTCTATGAGCTGCGCTGAAAGGAGTCTCATCTGTAAAAAAAAAAAGAAATTTAAAGGGTACATTTTTTCATTTTTTACTCGATGATCTAACAACTAAACACCGCCCATTTCCTCATTTCATCTAAAGATAGGCTATATATATGCATTCTGCACTTGCATATTTTGACACTGCTGCTAAGATAAACCTGCCATTCTACTTTAGCTTTTATTTCTATCTTAGCTATATAATTTAAAATGTCAGTACATCCAGTATTATTCATTTATTTATTTATTATCCTTAGGCTGTTAGCACAGTATGAGCAGAACATGTCCCATCAACATTTCACTGCTTGTACCTGCATGATAGCCCCTAAGTCAGTGGTTCTCAACCTGTGGGTCGGGACCCTCAGGGGGGTCACCACGGGATTTTTTTGGGGGGGGTTCCCAGATGATAGTAAAGTGTTCATTTAAGGAGAGACATACTGCTATTTTCACAATATTTATCTGTGGAACCGAGTCAAACTAAATGTAATGCCTCAACTCCTACAATTCCAAGTGCTTGTCAGGGTGAGGGGGTTCCCAGTTCACATATGTTTATTTTGGGGGGGGGGTCCACAGTTCAAATATGAATATTTTGGGGGGTCACGGCTTGAAAAGGTTGAGAACCACTGGATAAGTGATAAATAAAAATCCTTCTTGATTCTAGACATCGATTTCACCACTGGGTGGCAGTCTTAATATTGAAATGTTTTATGTCTAAAGCTGCTTTTGCTTTTCGGGTCTCACCATCTTAGAGTACAGTCCATAACCCTATGGTAGCCTACAGTCCAGTCAAACTGGAGTGGAATGTGGAAGGTAAAAAACACTCAAACTATGTATGAAATAGACACTAGCGTTCTCTAGGGTATGATTTAGGGCCCTAAAGATGTAAACACTATGAATATCAATTGTTTAATATTTCCAATAATTAGATGGGGTGGAGTGGAATTTTGATGCATGATTCCAAACAACGGCAGTATTGTGCCAAGGACCACCCGTACCTTCTAAAGTAATAAGATAGGTGGGCTTCAAGGAAGAGTGGGTACCTCAGTGTTAAAATTACTATTTTTGCCAAAATGTAAAAAGATAAAGTAAAGTATACATGATTAGAACATGCTTAAACATTCGACAACTAAGACCTAATATTTATACAATTGCTACAAAAAAAACATTTTGGGGCATAGTCTCTCTCTCTCTCCCCCCTATTTCATTTACAATATGACGTAGACGTAGAGATGACTCACCACTGGGGCTCTCAGGACAAAATATTCTTTCTGCTCCATCTCCTCTCATACAGACTTGCGTCACTCACCAGTGCCACAGCTTTATATTCACTCATTAAGCTCAAACACCACCATATAGGCTATAGATGCCGTGAGAGTGATTCCACAGTGCAAAATTTAGTGGGTGAGTGAGCGTGCGTGAATGTTGTTTTCCTGGTTAACAAAGATTGTTAAAGCTAAGGTTATGGTTTTGAAAAGATTCATGTTGGGTTCAGGGTTAGGAGTAAGCATTTAGGGGTTATGTTTAGGTTAGGTATTGGGGTTAGGGTATAAGGGGACAGGGAAACATTAAAAATGATTCAATTGTAGATCGGCTATTTTGTGGTTAAGTGGTTGTAAAGACAACACCACTATGCCTCCTTCAACCTGTTGAAGGTTCAATCTTTCTAATTCACATTTCTTCAGGCTAGAGAACTTTCCCAGAATGCAAAACCTGCACTGCAAAGCATCCATTCTGATCTCCAGTACAAACCACCAGTTTCCAAATGTTTACTTTCTCAATGTATCATAGTTTTTTTCTGCCCAGTTAGTAGTTTCTTGCAGTCTGCTGATTGGTGTATGGAGTTTCCACAGATATTTCTGATTAGGCTTGAGAGGAGGGCTTGTGCAGAATACGCTTGTACTCTATCAATGCCAAAGTCCATACACAGTTTAAGTGTTTTTTTTGTTTGTTTTTTAAATATGACATTTTTTAACATGGAATTGATGATGACGATTATGCAAAAATAATTGCGATTGTATTAAATAATTGTGATTAGACGATTATTATGTAATAATTGTGACAGGCCTACTACTGGTGGCTGCCAAATATTTGTGTGATTGGAACGGTTTCTTTTAATTTACAAAACACAGATGATAGTGCTGTAAACAAATCTACGAAGTCAAAGCTGCATCACTTGGAGACAACTTACAGGCACTTGGGGAAAAAAATCTTTGGAATACTTCCAAGCTAGTCTCAACGGTCAACTGATGCTTTGAAAGCCACCTATCAAGTTGGATGGAAGGCATAAAAAAAAAGGAATATGGAACACCATTTTATACAATATATGTAGTGGGTCCCCTAGCCTGGAAACCTGCCATTACAAAAAAAAAAAAAAGCCCTTGCCAGATTAGTCTGGCTCCGCTCGGTTGTGATTGGTTTTCGCTGCCCCCAAAGTTGTGGGACACCAATCAGGGCCCAGTATGCAAATATGGGCGGGTTTATCACAGAGGATTTTGTTTTAATCCGCCCCTTGGAAATGCAGGTTCCACACAGAGATTCCAGACTAATATCTACGCAGTGATATTAGCCTGGCCATGCCAGGCTATGGGGTCCCTGCTTCGTCTCTTATCTTTCTGCAAAGGGGTTTTGGCCTTTAAAAACATTGAAGACCTTCAAGTTTCTTTCTTGCAGTATTGATAGGATTTATAGTTTTCTTCTCTTGGTCATATAGACTGGTCATTTCATACTTTGGTCATTTAGACTGGCTGCTTTTTTCTCTTTTGTTCGTTTTTTTTTTTACGGCATAGCTCTCTTTGGTAGGCGAACCTTCCACAAGATGGTCTGTCTGTGTTTGTTTGTCCGGGACTAATCTCACAAACAGTTATACTGATATCAGTGCCACATTCATTTTGTGCATGGCTCTGTAGGAGACTAGCCGTCTATAGGAGGGTCTTGTCTGTCTGTTTGTGTGGAACTAATCTCGCAAACATTGCCAGGCCAAAGTACCTCCGTGCATTTTGTTTTTTTCATGTTTTATATTATCTGAAATATTACTTTTTAATTTTGTAATTGAAGTCAAGGGGGAAGTCAAGTCAAAGTCCCTTTTATGACCATCTATGGAGATCTCTGTGTCTCGTCTGTCTTCCTTGTCTGTGTTCTTTTTATGCCCACATATGGAGATCTTTGATGTCATCAATATGATGTCATAGAACTGACATCGTAGACTGGCCTCCAAGTACTCTGACATGGGTACATCAGTTAATGTGACAACAGGTACAACGGGTATTACATAATCAAGGGATGCGTGTTTTATCCACATTTTCTTTCCAGCGTGACTCTTTGGAGAGTCTTTCCGCCGGAGCAAACCTTAGGACCGATCAGCATCAAATGTCTTGTGCACGCTGTCATTATTGCCACTTTTTTTTTTCTTCACGTTTTATATTTTTAATTTTAGTTTTACTTTATAATGAAAGTAAATGGGGCTCAGATCAGGCTGAAACCTGCTGGACACCCATTAGGTTTCCCTAGGGTGGTCCTGTGGTCTGACCATAGGGTCAGGCTATAACTGATTGATTGAATGAATACTTTATTAGAAGTTTTTGAACTGCACATGAAAATGCAGTTCAATACACAGTCATGGCTTCCTCTCCTTTCCCCAAAGAGTCCATAGCCTTGTTGATGAACGTCAATGTCATATCCTTGAAGTGGTGGAAGGTGGGCGTAACGGTTTCAGAGTAGAATTTCCAGGCCAAAGGCCTCAGCCTCAGGCACAGCCTACTTTCCAGATCTGTTACACGAGAATGGAGATCCATTGTCTTGGAATGAGCTTCTTCCCCACACCTGCCCAGCTCATCCAGCTCCGTTTTCAACAGCTGGTTCTCCCATGTCAAGTTCAAGTGCTCTGACTCCAAGGCAGCCATCTTGTACTCCATGGCAGCGATGTTCCTCTGAGCTACTGTCAGCTGCATGACCACAGACTTGTAGTCATTTACAAGGTTCTGGTGTTTAACTCTGATGGTGTAGAAGTGGCAAAGGATGACTATAACCAGGAGGAGCCATAAGGCGCATTTGATTAGGGTGCTGCAGATGGCACGGCGTGCTTTGGCGTGGCGCGCCTTGGTGCGCCTTAGCGTGCCATGCCTTGCCGTGGCTGGTCGAGTAGCAGAGGGGGATTCTTCAATCTGTTCCTGTGACTGGAACACGTGGTGGTCCACCTCCAATGCCTCATTTCCGGTGGTACACTTCCTCACCCTTCGTCTCCGCGTGACTGTAGGGGAGCTACCTGTCGTCTCATTCTCACTGCTGCTGGAGTATTCCACTGCTGGTTGCTGTACTGTGAAAACAGTTTCTGGTCCAGCGAAGGTGTACAGGCAGCTGGAAGACGTTCCAAGGTATGAGTCCTCGTTGGCTGCTGTCTCCTCTTGCTCCACCATGGCATGTTCATCCTTTCTCACATCTCCTAAAGTCACAATGTCCAAGTGGTCAGTGACTATGTCATCTAAGGTTTCCTCTCTCACAGTGTCAGCAAGTGAATCACGACTCAGGTCCTGTAGCCCTGGCTCGGTCATCGCTGGAGCACTCTCTAGGAGAGAATGCATAATAGTTTCAGTTTCCGGCCCCAGGGGGTCAGTCTCATCTTCCAGTGCATTCTCCGACCACAGAGTCTCGGTGTCCGACCCTTTATTACTTATGATCGTCCACCACCCCGGGGATGACTGTGCGTCAGTCGACGACTCTGACATTGTCTCCGACACCTTAAGTTATGGCACAAAGTAACCAATCACCGAGTACTTGCGGGAAGTAACAGGAAAATAGGAAGCAATGAATGAAAATGATCACAGTAACAGCTATTATCTACTAAAAACTTCTGACTGCAAGGGAGGTTCAGCGTTCAGACCCTGATATCGTGCCAGCTCTCACTTATATAGGTGACTGTGAAGGAATGTGACAACACTCTGTGATGTCACCCTTCGATGTCACTTGTTGACTCATTAACGTCAATTACCCTTCAATGCCAGCCTGACGGGGGTAGGACCGTGACAGTTTAACTAACTATGATGTCACTCACAGTACTGATGTACAGTATTCTGATAACGGGTACTGACGTCATAGACTGGCCTCCGAGTACTCTGTCTCTGACAACTATGGAGATGACTGACGTAATATTGATAACGTCGCCAAAGGAGGTCAGTTGTCCCAAATATAGAGTTTCACACATCTCCAGTACTGTCCTCTGATCTGACATCATACTGTAGATGACGGACATCATATGATGTGTGAGTGACATTTGCAAGATAATTGCACCATCTTAACCAACAGGTTTTCAACAGCCCTTTGTCATTTTAGTTAATTACTGTAGAATCTACATCTACAGTGTAGATGCTCTTCAGTTAATTATTAACGCTGCAGGTTGTTGGCCTGCTGCTGAAGAACTGCAGGGGCTAATTGGATATACTAGGGGGAAAAGCACCCTTTGGGCATTTGGCCCCTTCCTACGTGAAAGCCCCCGTACCCCCAGACACTACTGGGGGTACAGATCTTGTATTGTCATCATTGAAAATATAATCTCTATATTCATCAGTATAATATTATTTTTCTATTGCAGGTTTTGGAAATACTGTTCTATCTATGTGGGTGTCTAATGTACACTGTCCCTGGGTAAACTACACTGCTAATTGGTGCTGCTAATAATACATTCCTCAACTGCAAAACAAACTTAACCAACCAGGCAAATGGTTTTCTAGTCACTCAGCCATGCTACAGTAGCTTCTACCTAAACCCCCAGCCACCTCCTTCACAGCCTGACAAAAGCATGGCTACACTTTGATTTACAGAGGATGTTGCTATGCAAAGCACTCTGTCAGTGACTTCAAATACAAACAAAGGGCTAATAGGGAGGCTGCAGACGTGAAATACTGTACAGGCAGATACCTATAGTATACAGGCTATGAAAGCATGTGCCTGTTATTTTCCTCCTGCAATTTAGTGATAGAGAGGACTATTAACACATTTTAAAACTCTAATTTAGTTTATCAGTTATCAATATGGTTCCTCTGCTTTCTCATTTTGCTCTGGCAGTTACAGTAGCATTTATGGTAACTCCAATCAGTCCTCTTGAGTGGACAATAGAGAGCAGCACGTTTCACATTACTTTAGGTTATGCATGTGTCTGCTAGGTCAGTGGTTCTCAAACCTTTTCATGTCAAGGACCCCCAAAATGATATGTATTTGGCCAGACCCCCATCCCCAAAAATATTGTTCTAGGGACCCCCAGAAGCAAAGATTTGAGTAAAAAATGTTTGCTTTGATTTGCACACATTTTTTCCAAAATAGCAGATCTACAAGCGGCATCATAGCGCGGCACTCTGTGCCACGCTATGAGTTTGAATATCTGCTATATAAAATAATAGTTAAAGTGGTTAAAATGATTGTGATGCTATATTAACTACTTTTGCTGGGGACCCCCTGGTAAACCCCCCCCGACCCCACTTCGAGAACCAGTGTGTTAGGTCTTAGTTTTAGGGATAGGGTTATAGGGGCAGTGGTTCTCAAACTGGGGTCCGGGGAGTTAAGGGAGTTACGGGACTGTCATTCCAAGAGTGTACAAATGGAACCAAATGGACCCTTACAAGTCCATTTGGTTCCATTTGTACACTGTTGGAATTAGGACTTTACATTATAGATTGCGGTCCGAAAGATAGAAATTTTAATGAAATTGGGGTCCGAGGCCTAATGCATATCAAACTGGGGGTCTTGAAATTAACATGTTTGAGAACCACTGCGTTTTCAGTAATAACCACATGCAGTAATATGGTTGTGAAAATAGAAAAAAATAACAGGTTTTCCGACACACAAACAGCCTTGCATGTCACTCTGTCATGTCAGTTAATTAGGTGCTTTTCAGTTACTTGTTAACTCTGCAGGGTGTTGCTAAGGAACTGCAGGGCCAATTGGATATATGGAATCCCTATTATGTTACTATTTAACCCCTGCTTCTGAAATGTGTTGAACGGGTGTATTTGTGTATACTGTAGGAGGGCTCCTTCTGTGACTTCGATTTCAAATCAAGGACTAAGATTTTAGTTTGAGGGTAGAAATTGATAGCAACAATAATAGTACAAAAACATATTTTCTGCTTGACCCTGTCAGACTAAAGGATGTTTTGTTTATCCTCTGTTTCAAGTTAATTTGAATTGCTATGTTTTTGTGTCTTTAAATACATTTGTCATTTGAGTTTAATGCTGATGGACAGTCGCTCGCACACACGCGCACAACCACACACACACACACACACGCACGCAATGCACAAATTTGATAGAATTGAATTGAATTGATAGGCTTCAGTTACCTGACATTCTGTGACAGCTATTTTGACTGGGGTGACTCGGAACATTTCATTCTTGCAAGTCAATCATTTGCATTTGCTGCTCCTCATCATCTCTGTCATCATCGCAAATATCACTATTGTGATCTCAGCCATTAAGAGCCATTAAACCCTTCTATTTAGTTGACCCGATTCCCATGGGGTCTATACTAGGCTCCCTCCTGTGTTGGCTCTACACGAAATAGCCAATCTGCAAGCTCGCAATGGGTTGTGGTTGCGACACCTTGTGAGCTTGCAGATCGGCTATTTTCGGTGAATGTTCCCCCAAAACAGGGATGCTATGGTTAGTGGTTAACCACTGAATATAAAACATCTGCCCACATAAAGCATTACCATGGTTTTGCACATGAATGCTCAGAGCATCCAGGCCACAGCTGGTAACACATCAGTAGTTGCCACCCTCAGTGCACAGATGCCAGTGGATTGACAATTAGCCAGGGCCGCTAATAGCAGTCCTACTGAGATCAAAAGGATCTCCCAGTCAGTGGTGAACAGCAAGATCCTCAGCATTATTGTCTCCACCAGGCAGGTGGTGATAAAGCAATCACACTGTGTGTGTGTGTGCGTGCGTGTGTGTACGCAGCAAATCGGTCTGTCATTTTACCCTTTAGTTTAAGGTTACTTACAACTGTCTAAAAGAACCCACATTTGTTAAATAAATCAAGATCACTATCACTACAGTTAAAGGTAGGGTAAGTGATTTGCTTTGGTTAAAATAAGTGTTAAATAGCTCTATATTCTGATAGTACTCATTGCTACAGAGTGTTTGTTCAGTATTAGGAGTCTCCTTGTCTCTCCACCTCTTTATTTAACAGAAAATGCATTTTCGTTTCAGTTTCATTTCCAATTTTATCCAACCAGGATAGAGAACTCAATCAGGATATAGATTAAACAAGTGAAATTGGAAGTGATGACACTAAGAAATGAGCAGACAAAATTGGAAATGGAACACTATACAAATTAAGCTTAAAAATGGGTACTTTCTCCTGATTGGCTAAGATTTTGACACCTACCGAAAAATGTATTTTCTGTTTATTAAAGAGCTGGAGAGACGGGGAGACTCCTGTTACTGAAAAAACACTCTATAGCAATGATTACTATCAGAATATAGTATTTTAACCTTTTAACAAAATACTTTTTGTTTTAGCCAAAAAATATCACTTACCCTACCTTTAAGATCAATATCATAACACTTTTATTCACAGTTCCGAGTGTCCTGTAAATATATGCAATGTACAAAGTAATCTCATACTGTGGCAACACCATTTTGCTTGATGTTTTGGCACTAATTCTACCTAGATATCTTCTGCATCAGCAACACATTATATAGTATCATGATTTCGCATGGTCACAGAATGAGTTCTATGGAGAGGTATTCATCATAACCCCACCATTGCTTTACTTGAAATGCTATCAGTAGAAGATATTCAAAGGAGTGTAAACATTCAAATCAACATTGAATACAGTATATAAAGTCAGTGCCAGGTAATAAATAAACTGTCTGGTACCTCTGCCAGTCACACATCTATATTTACTTTACACAACATTCAGGTAAATTCTCAAATGACAAAAATGTCAGTGTCCAGTATAATGAAATGAACAATCAAAGCTGAAACATGTATTGTAGAAAACAAAAAACAGCATAGTGTTGACAGCCATTTGTTTCAAAATTGTTTTCTAAAGCCAAACACTAATAATTATTATTATTATTATATGAAAGAGAAGGTGGAAAAGCATCAGAGTTAGCAAAAGAGAGAGACAGACAGAAGTAGGAGTGTATAGTAGTATGTGAAGGTGTTGAAAAGGTCTTAAAAGTTTGATAACAGCAACTACAAGAGCAAAGGCTCCTGAGTATACAGTACTTGAGTGAAGGATGCACATAATCCAATATACATGCACAATAGTCACATATTCTAATGACTGCACTCTTTAATTCTTGTTTCTATATTATTATGTAGCAACCACTTAAACCCTATATACCTATAAAATGAATACATATTGACCTGAGTTGGCTGTATTTGGTCTGCTCTTTTTTCCCTCTACACCAAATCGCTTCACCGAAAATAGTCAATCTACAAGCTCACAGCGTCAGGGGAAGAAAAACCAAAGGTCTGATCTCCCAAACTGTCCTAGAAGGAGATGATGACATATTGTGGATTTGGAGCAGTATTCAAGGATTCACACTGACCCAGGATCACTGGTTAAATCATATCACATTCTAAACTTCACTATGACTTGACACGTGAACTGTAGATTGGCTATTTTTGGTGTGGGACACCGTTGTGTATAAATTGGGTTTTTATGTCCCACAAGGCTACACTAGAAAGAAGTAGGAATACATTGAATACAGTGAAATAAGCTCAAGAACCCTGTAGAGACAAGTAGGCAATTATAAGACTTTATAAAGCTTGGAAGCCAGGCCTTGGGAATGGTGCACAGGTAATATGGATACAACCATAGAGTACTGAAGTAATTCATCAATGACATGTGTTATCTGTTTCCTGTTGTCTAAAACATCTTCTGTGTTCCTCAGCGTACACATACATACGTGTGTAAAAACTGCAATGCTGTTTTTTTTTTTTGTGGGCAGCCCAGGGGGCCGTGACCGTCCCTGCCTTGGGGCTCCATTCAATTGCCTAGTTTGCCTAGTGCATAAAACCGCCCTTGTACGCACACACGCACACACACTCTCTCTCTCTCTCTCTCTCTCTCTCTCTCTCTCTCTCTCTCTCTCTCTCTCTCTCTCTCTCTCTCTCTCTCTCTCTCTCTCTCTCTCTCTCTCTCTCTCTCTCTCTCTCTCTCTCTCTCTCTCTCTCTCTCTCTCTCTCTCTCTCTCTCTCTCTCTCTCTCTCTCTCTCTCTCTCTCTCTCTCTCTCTCTCTTCCGGATTTTCTTTCTTTCAAACACAAGATGCATTTATTATTCTTTGACACATGCAGACACACTCCCAGTGAGCAGTACAGAAACTGCAGCATGCTATTTGTTTATTTGACAGGGTTGCTCATTCTCACCCTCGAGGACCGCTTTAATAGTAACTCTTAAGCCGATTTTATGCTTCGACACACGGCGGTGTCACTCGCCGACACTGATTGTCGTGCTAACATATATTTGCATAAAATAGGCTTTAGCGCTTCTTAATTAATGCTGACTGATAAAATGCTGATGACTCATACTAGAGATTAAATTAAAGAAATCTCTTTTTGCATCCTGCTGCACAAGCTCAGTTTTTCTACCTGTTTCTCTCTCGCTCTCTCGCTCTCTCTCTAAGTAGGAATAGGAACTCTCTAAGAATAAGAATGGACCACTATGGATATGGTTGTTCTCTGGTAGATACTACATAGTACTGATGTTGCACAGTATCTGAAAGGACCAGTACTCTTTTATTTATCTTTTTTGTATCTTTTGTTCTATCAAGACTTTTTCCTAAGGGAACTGAAAATACAACCTAAAATCAGAAGGGTAAAAAACACCCATTGTGTATGGACATATCAAGCATCTGCGTTTATCCATCTCAAAGACCAGCTAGCTGGTGACACACAGCTGCATACGAATGAGGGACAAGAGTAAAGGAGGATGAGTCTGTTTGAGCCACCGGGGAGTTCAGAGAGATGTCAGAAACCGGCGGCATCATTTCTCCCTGAGATCAAAGACTTTAAGAAAATACCACCACAATTGTGACTTAAACCCATACAGTAGGTCACTTAAGAGTCGAGCGAATGGGTAATAACATAAGTTTCTACTCGAACCATAAACCCCATGTGGTCGAGCGGAGTCCCTCAGGGCTCTATGCTAATGTATTTTCAGTTTTCTGTTATTGTGGTGGAAAGCTTTTGCTGAAAATAGCCGACCGCCAAGCTGTGAGCTTGTTGATCTGCACATTTTCTGCAAAAGCTTTCCCCACAACATAGGTGCTAGGGTTTACAAGCGTGCACGGCACGCTCACACAAACGTGTCTAATGTACAGTATTCAACGTATATCTGTCATGGCTAAGCCATACCTACAGTACGTACCTATGTCGCCTCACTGTAATGGTCACTATGGTAACAGCTCTCGATGACAATGGGTCCCTAGTTCTGTAAAACAAGCACTGGAACTATTCTGGGGGGGGATACAGTATTTACATACATACTGTATACAACAGGACAACAGCAAGTAAGAAGGGGAGGGAGAACAGACAGAGAAAAATGAAAGCAAATGAGAGTGAGAGATCCCCAAGGTCTTTTCAATGTCCAGTTCTAAGTGCTACTGTGTGCTATATGTCTATGTAGATATCTTCTTGATTCCCCCCCCCCCCTGCTCTCCCTCTATTGTTCTTCTTCTCCCTTTCTGAAAAACAACGAAATGGAGCTTTCGCAAAAAACGAATTTCACCCACTTCGTTACACCTGTAAACCAGTGATGTGACAATAAAGTTGATTCTTGACTCTTAACAGCACATCTGTACACATCACCAGATCAAATCTGTCTAGGGTTGAGAACTGTAACATTTGGTGGCACCCATTTTGGTACCTGGCCCATTAACCACTTAACCCTCTATTCTTGGTAAACGAACACTTACTGTTGACCGGGGTCCGCCTTGTACCCCCCCCCCCCCCCCCTTCAAATCTCTTTGCCGAAAATAGCCCATCAATCAAGTTGTGAGCTTGTAGATGGGCTATTTTCATCAAATATTCCCGCCAGAATAGGGATGACAAGGTCCAAGTGATTATAATGTAAGTCCAGCACAGGGCCCTCTAATGGCTCCGGCCTACATGATGGAGCAGGTAATACCGCAGCATTCCTTCAGCAGTGTGAGTCCAGTCTTGGTTAGGGGGGAGGTGGTCTGCTGGGTCCGGGATGCTATCCTTCGGAGAGGGACAGGGCCTGGGTGAAAGAGGTAACATCACACAAGAAACAATCTGACTTTAAAAGATAATTCAATACGAGATAGGACATAAGAAGACATAATGATACACCTTTATACAGGTGTCATACAGTAGCAGTGACAGAAGAAAGGTTATTACACAGGAGATGCGTAGGTAAGAGTAGAACTATAACATGACCAAATAAATAGGATAAGTTAAGATTCTGGCTCTATATGTCATATCAACAATGAATATATGAGCAAAATGCATTTCTTGCATGCATATTCTACATGCATGCATGCTGGACCTATTTTACAGATTCATCCATTTATTTTATGTTTAAGGGGACAGTTACTAAAGCTACTGCTAAAATTATGTCTTAGTACCTTTCTTGTTTGTGGTTTTGGGGAACTTGGACTTGAGAAAATCGGCCATCTCTTTGTCTTCTTCTCTCTCTCTGTAAAATAGGAGAGCATAGTCCAAGGTAAAAGGATAGACAGTATAGAGAAAACATACAACAAAACATTCTTGCTGTAGAAACCAGAGCAGTGAGAGCCATCCTGCAGTTCTCTGGCTCTTTATTTATAAAAAATTCAATTATCACCATGTTCATGTTACTTCCTGCTTCTCACCTCCCAGAATCCCTTCAGGATGAACATTTCAGCTTTGAGAACCTTAGTCTTGTTAACACTATTTGATTATGTCCTTATCGTGGAGTTCTTCTAGTAGGGCACAATAGACTTCTCATGCGAAAACAGTGAAATTGGAAGTCAAGTTAAAGAAATGTGTGTTCGAGGGGATGGAAAATTACTTACAAGAAAAGAAAAGAAACTCAAAGTCAAGGAAATGTACTCAACATATTAGATAGTATCCTTCAAAAAAGTAGGTTTAGAGGTAAACGCAAATGATACACAACAGAACAATTCATAGCCTGTCCTAGTTTTTATAAACTAATAGTAATATTTAGACATAATCGACTTTCTTGGTATTAGCAAGGACTCGAGCAGCAGCATTCTCAATCAACTGCAGCAATTGAATCTCACCTGAGACGTTCAAATTCCACATCATCCACCATGAAGTCTCTGGTCTCCACCAGCTTGTGGATCTTCAGCAGAAGTTCCTCCTCCTTCTGACGATCCTCAGTGGACTTGTCATTATCTGGACCAGAGAAGATGATGACATCATCATCCTTTATCCATGGATGTTGCTAAATACCTGTACAGCATGGCTTTTTACATCTTCTTTATAACCTGTGTTTCTTGGTATTGTTTTATTGTGTTGTAATTTCTTGTTCAGCAATTGGTGTTTTTAAGTACTTTCTAAACACTTATTATTATTACTCTCCGCAGGAGAGTATTGTTTTCACTTTCTAAATATGACACACCGATTGGTCAAGCCTCACGTGACACGTGACAATACGGTGAAATACTGTATAAATACATGGCATCACTTTGACAGTGTCTGTGCCACTGTCAAAGTGAGGTAAGACAGGAACCATCACGAAATGGCTGCATGGCTGATACATAATTGGCAGATAGGACAGATAGGACACTTATATAGACAGGAGGGATATGACACTTACACAGACGGATAGGACACTTACAGTACACAGACAGGACGGATAGGACACTTATACAGACAGGACGGATAGGACACTTATACAGACAGGACGGATAGAACACTTACACAGACAGGACGGATAGGACACTTACATAGACAGGAGGGATATGACACTTACACAGACAGGACGGATAGGACACTTACAATATACAGACAGGACGGATAGGACACTTACAGTATACAGACAGGACGGATAGGACACTTATACAGACAGGAGGGATAGGACACTTATACAGACAGGAGGGATAGGACACTTATACAGACAAGACGGATAGGACACTTATACAGACGGATAGGACACTTATACAGACAGGACGGATCGGACACTTATACAGACAGGATGGATAGGACAGTTAGAACATAAGAATTAGAACATTCCCAACATTCCCAACACAAGTCTGGTAAGAGTGAGGTAAGACAGGAACAATCACGAAATGGTTGAGAAATGGCGGATACTGTAACAATTGCATAGGACACTTACACAGACAGGACGGATAGGACACTTACATAGACAGGACGGATAGGACACTTATACAGACAGGAGGGATAGGACACTTATACAGACAGGACGGATCGGACACTTAAACAGATAGAACATTCCCAACATTCCCAACAGCGGAGAGTTGTGCTCCGAGGAGCACTTTTTCTAGTTATTATTATTATTATTATTATTATTATTATTATTTATTGTCTTTAAATATTTGTGAGTTTGGGAAAACAATCTGTATGAGTAATGGCAAAAAGTTTGTTTAAAAACAAAGAAACGCGAAATGGCGGAAAATCTTGTCAGACATAAATGGGTGCAGCCTATATTGGGACTTCATGATATTATGGAGGAAAGACATTTGATATCAAGAGTTATAGGCCAAAACGTGAAGCAGCCACTGACTGATTCCCCCTACTGGGGGTGGGCATGCAAAGTTTCATGCCAATCAGCCCAACAGAGCCGAAGATTGTCAGTTGCTCACAGACAGACAGAGAGACACGGATGGACGGACAGGGCTGAAAACATAATCCCAGTCCCAAGCCGTTCCCGTCCGAAGGACATTAAAAAACATCCTCAACCAAATGGACCAAATGGCAGAGCTAAGGAGGATGTTGCTCCTACCTGGTATGGACACGGATTTCTGCAGCTCGTTCTTCAGGCGAGTAATTTCCTTACATAGCTGAATGTCATCCATCCTAGACATGCGTCCATGCACACGCGCACACACACACACACACACACACACACACATACACACACAGAATCTATCAATTTCTCTGGTATGCTTTATTGCTTCACAGAGTTCCAGACTGTGTTGAAAAGGCTTTCAGATTGTAAAAGCCAGCCTTGCAGCTCTAACAAAATCACTGACTGTTACATTCAGGAGATGACGTTGACCAAATGTAAACATCTGTGTTTGTGAGAGAGAGAGAGAGAGAGAGAGAGAGAGAGAGAGATGGCCTTCTCTGTTCTCTAAAGTGGTGGTTCCCAAACGTTTTAGTTGAAGACCCAAAAGAGAAATTAGACGTTTGCCCGGGACCCAAACTGGTGAAAATAGCAGATCTACAAGCTCACAACGCGTCGCTTCGCGCCGCAAGCTTGTTTTTTCGCAACTTGAGATTAAAAGAGTGTTTTCATTCCAACAGTGGCCTGGACACATACCTTACTGTAGGTGCCCATACAGGACATCCACTCCCCCCACCTCTGGTTATGTAGAACGAACCTAGTGTGGATCAGCCAGGGATCCTTTTCAAATAAGTGCAGGCCATCACTGCATTGTGATTTGGTCCCTGTTTTTATTGTTCACTTCAGTGTAGTATTGACCACCATCTATGGTTTGAATTACTCACTGGCTTATAATCTTCATATACTGATTTTTCTTTTGTATATCAAAAATGTTTTTGGGGCGGTGTAACCTCCCCCTATAAGTGAGTTTTGGACACTGACCAATCCTGCACCGTGATTGGCCAATAGTCTACAACGCAGTCTACACCCCTAACCCTTCCACAGTCAATGCAAATCTATACTTTTGCAAAGTCAGCCAATCACATTACAGCTAGTGTCATCACCACTAGCTGTAATGTGATTGGCTGACTTTGCAAATTCAGGACTGTGATTGGCTAGCGAAACACATTACACATGTGCAGCCCTATGAATAGCATTATGGACTTAAAAAAAAGTCATTTATTCTTTTTTTTAAGTGAGTCGTGTTGTGATGACCACACACCGCCCACTTCACACTGGGTGTGATTTTTGGGGCGGTGTAGCCGCCCCCTATAAGTGAGTTTTGGACACTGACCAATCCTGCACCGTGATTGGCCAATAGTCTACAACGCATTGTATACCCCTAACCCTTCCATTGTTAATGCAAATCGATACTTTTGCAAAGTCAGCCAATCACATTACAGCTAGTGTCATCACCACTAACTGTAATGTGATTGGCTGACATTGCAAATTCAGGACTGTGATTGGCTAGCGAAACACATGACACATGTGCAGCCCTATGAATAGCAGTATGGACTTTAAAAAAAGTCATTTATCCCTTTTTTAAAGTGAGTCATGTTGTGATGACCACACACCGCCCACTTCACACTGGGTGTGATTTTTTGGGGCGGTGTAGCCGCCCCCTATAAGTGAGTTTTGGACACCGACCAAAAAATGTGTGTACCCCCTAACCCTTCCATTGTTAATGCAAATCGATACTTTTTTTCATATCAGCCAATCACATTAAAGCTAGTGTCATCACCACTAACTGTAATGTGATTGGCTGACTTTGCAAATTCAGGACTGTGATTGGCTAGCGAAACACATGACACATGTGCAGCCCTATGAATAGCAGTATGGACTTTAAAAAAAGTCATTTATCCTTTTTTTAAAGTGAGTCATGTTGTGATGACCACACACCGCCCACTTCACACTGGGTGTGATTTTTTGTATACAAATGTTGTTTTTTGTATTCTGCAATTTTGTATTCTTGATGTTGTATATCTACAGGGTTAGGGTTAGGGTTGTATATAAATAGTCCTACTATAGGCTGTTTTTGAAACTTAGTCAACAGCACATTGATTGCACTTGTGTGATGATTTCAGCCCAGCACTGATTGGTGGCTGGTCTGAGGTGTTAGCCAGTTCCTTTCCCCTCCATCAGGCGCCCCGGCAGACCAGGGGGAGGCAGTATACAGACCAGGATTACTGCATGTTTTTTTGTGAGTTTACCGTACTACCTGCTACCCTAGGGGACACGGGGAAGAACATGCAAACTCCACACAGAGAGGCCCTTTTGTTACCACTTACAAGGAGTGTTGTGTTTGTCCTATGCCTCATTCTGAAGAAGACCTTGTGTCGAAACGTTAATTTACAAATAAAGCCTTGACTAGGAGCTTTTTGCAAAGTTACAGAGTGCGTGCAGACTTCTATTACTTTTTATCTTAATGTTTACTCGCGACCCATAAAAATTGGTCCACGTGACCCAAAGATGGGTCCCGACCCACTGTTTTGGTGCTCTAAAGGCAGTGAGGAACCATCACATGACCTGGCCTGGATCACAGCCTCATACTATTTAATGCACACCTACATTCACACACAAATGCATGCATGCATTCCCCCCCCTCTATTCCAAATCACTTCACCGAAAATAGCCTATTATCTACATTACATTACATTACAGTCATTTAGCAGACGCTTTTATCCAAAGCGACTTACAATAAGTGTATTCAACATAGGTAGGGAACGAAAACTACTAATCACCAGAAGTTTTAAGTGCATTTCCTGCAAAAACAATTAACCAAGAGTATACCTAGCGCTAAGGTAAAAGTGCAATATATCAGCTACCTACTTTCTTAAACAGATGAGACACAAATGGCAAAATCAAATGAGCACGAGCTAAAACAAATAAGTGTATCGACTAAACAAGATCCAATAAAACAATACAAAAATAAAACAAGAGTTCGTACAACTAGGTACAATCTAGTTGGTACAATCTAGAAAATAGGTACAATCTATTAGTGTTGTAGTTTGTCGATCTGCAATTTTCGCCAAATATTCGCCCCCAGAATAGGGATGCCATGTGTTCATGTGGTTGAATAAATAAAATAGGAAGGTGAGATTTTGCCAATGTTTTTAGTGGGAGTAACTATCAAAAACACGAACAAAAAACAACAACCCAAAATGAACCCATTAAAACCGGGAAAGCATCTGTGTCATTTTAGATTTTACCTACCTACCTATAGCACACTATTAAAAAAATAGCAGATATACAAGCTCATAGCGCGGCACGAAGAAATAGATCTTGTGCAAATCTTTGGATATATATATTTTGTTTAAAGCAAAACATTTTAACTCAAATCTTTGCTTCTTGGGATCCCTGGAACAAAACATTTTCAGATGGGGATCCGGCCAAATACATTTAATTTTGGGGGTCCTTGACATGAAAAGGTTTGAGCACCACTGATATATAGCAACATAAGATTTTCAGAAAACTGTTAGGACTTAGAAGACATTTGTAGAATCAGCCTCAGGTCTTAATGGTTTTATACAGCCAAAGATCCCAAAACAGTGACGTGCACACATTGAAGAACCACTCACATGTATCTGAGTTCTGACTCTCTCCTGACCAACACGTCCCGGATCCTCTCAATCTTGAAGAGCTCCCCCTCGATGTCGTCCACAGTGATGGTGGAGTCTGCCATGGACACCACGTCCTCCTCTGAAGAGAGGCAACAGAGAGGTCCAAACAGTTTGAGCATGTTTCTACTCTCTATTCCGCTCACACAAAATCTCTCTCTCACAAATTTCATGTGTGTGCAAATACATTACCCCCCCTCTCCCCCCTCTCTGCTGTGGAACTACAACTGCAGGAAATTCACTGTAGAAAACAACTGGCATATATCTGGTCTGAAAAAGCATGCTGCTGTGCTGAACAACACAGAGACTTTTCAGAGATAAATTATTACGTGTCAGTGTGACTAGCATTACTGCTTGCTCTGGTATTATTAGGAGTATAAAAGTATACACAGTGCTTTGTGCACGTGTGTACGCACACAAAGACACACACGCGCGCGCGTGCACTGCATGCATAGAGACACACACATCCAACACCTATGTATTAGATACAGTACTCTCTGTTCTGTTCTGGTGAGGTATTGTGAGAATTAAAAGGAAATTCACACAATTCCTATCTTACCTATAGCTTTGGAATAAAACAAGGCTGTACAAGTACAGAAACTAGGGCAACGTTGTTGCTGCAGATGTGCAGACTACAATAGATGAACAAAATGTAATTTACCTAGTGTTCCAAAGACAAGAGAGAGGATACAAGGAAGTGTTCCTTGCAGAAGATCAAATTGAAGACCCAGTCGTGACTCTGCAGTCTGGCAGTTAAGAGTCTGGCCTCCCTTTTAGAGACTTTGTTCTCTGTGAGGTTCCACTCAGAGATGCGATCTTGGGAGTACCAATATGTCACACTGCTTCTACCACCGTTGACAGATTGGATGATACACTTGTCGGATATTAATCCTCCCATGGCCTTGAATCCTTTCAATGCACATGCAACAGTGACTCATCCACTTCCTTAGAAATATGTTCTACTAGGAAGAGCAGAAAAGATCCATATTTTAGTCACATTAGCCTTGGGCATGACACAATAGACTGTGTTCTAAGTGTAGACGCGTCCTTTGCACTTTCACAGAACTAAAGCAGTGAGATGGAGTAGTGTTGGCGGCGGGTAGCAGTAGTATTAGTATTATTAGTAGTAGTAGTAGTGAAAGAGCAGAGAAACATAAAGCCTAATAGTAGATAGACCTTTATTGAAGTGCAGGTGTCATAGCAGCACTACAGTATGCAGGAACTCAGACATAGGTAAGAATAAAGAGAATGATTTCATATTCCGTTGCGTTGCCTGACCATGTCGCTCGAATGGAGAAATAACTATCTTTAAAACAATCTTTAATTGTTTGGTGATAAATGTTTCATTCAGTTTATGTGTGTGTGCCTCCTATCTCCATGGTCTGTGCTGCCACTCGACTCTTTCTTTGCCAGACAGAAGGTGGATTCTCAAGTACATACGCAGGCCTCTTCACACGGATTATTCCCCAGTTACCATGACAAACCTGGCTGACTTTGTATGAAATCAAGTCAACTTGCGTCAACCAGCTAAATGCCTCAGTGAATGTTACAGGGAACATTTAAGTGTTAATGATGGGCTTTAAGATATTAACACTAAATGGAAAGAATTCAGACACCTCTGTATGGATTTCCGAAGTGTTAATTGAATTTACATTAAAATGCACAGGTTTGTAAAGAAGTATGTGCAATTGAACTAAAACGCCCAGAAGAACAGAATAGAAATGTCTTAAAAACAAACAGTCTCTTTCTTTTCATTTATATATATATATATATATATATATATATATATATATATTAAAAAATAAATCTAAACAAATAAAAGAAAATCGATGGAAAAAAGTAATTGAAAAAACACAGCCCCCCTCACACATTAGAAGAACAATATCAGTCACCACTCACCAGAACCAAGGACGGGTGTTTTTGATTAATCTAAATGGGGTTTAAAATGGGGTTTGAATCAATATTGAAGTAAGCCATTTAAAAACGGTCTGGGGTGTTTTAAAGTGACATAAATAGCCTTTTAAGTATAGAACTCAATAAATGTACTTCATAACTGTCCACCACTGGCTATCTAGCTCTACAGATTGCACAGAAGCCATACCATTAAACACTGTCTTGTTTAATTTGGTTTTGTTAGCAGGGCACCGCTGCTAAAGAGATCTGCATGGGTCTCAGTTGGTCCATCCCTGTATAAATAATGGATAACTAAAATAAACAACACATCCACGTATGTTACTCTGACAGCAGCTCAGGGGATTTACTGACGTGCCCAGAACTCTTTGTTCAAACTCCCTGCAGAGAAGTCTGGAGAACGAAGGCATGGGGGTGGATGATCGTGATGTGGCACTATATCTGTCTGAAACTGTCTAGCAGTGGAATATCTCCAGAGGGAGGTAGAGAGAGAGAGAGAGCATGCATGTGTACGGTGTGTATGTGTGTGCGGTGTCTGAGAGCGTGCCTGCCTGTGTGCGTGTGTGTGTGCGTGTGTGTGTGTGTGTGTGTGTATGCGTGCGTGCGTGCGCGTGCGTGTGTGTGTGTGTGTGTGTGTGTGTGTGTGTGCGTGTGTGCCATGTGTAATGACAGAGAAAGTAAAGAGAGAACGCAAGAGGGAGAAAGTCTCGCTCTCTTCAAATTGCATCGCGCTCCGCTCTTCTGCAAAATAGTTGGACACAAGCCTCCATCTCTTGTTTGCTGTCTCCACAATCACATTACTACAATACTTCACAGGCTTCCCAACCTCCTGAGGATGGTGTTGAAAAGGGTAATGTGCTAGTCTTTTCTTTTTTGTGTATGTCTGTTTTCATGTTCTGAAAAATCAAAAAAAAAATAATGGAAAAAAAAAGAAAGAAAAGGGTGAACATCAGGAAAGCAGGCCGTCCCAGAAGGCATCCCATGGTGGGTCATCGAGACCTGCGCTGATCTCCAGGCGCCAGTATTCACCACCATATTCAACCTTTCCCTGACCCAGTCCATGGTCCAGGTCCCCACATGCTTCAAGAGGTCCCTGTACCCAAGAACACCTCCCCAGCTGCTCCGAACAACTACTGCGCGTTAGCGCTGACCTCAGTGGTCATAAAGTGCTTTGAGAGGCCTAGCACCTTGGACCCATTGCAGTTTGCCTACCACCCAAACAGATCCACCGACAGTGCCATCTCTCAGGTTCTACACGCCGCCCACTCCCCCCACCTTGACCACAACAAAGAGAGGGGCTATGTTAGGCCTTTAACACCATCCCCAGCAGGCTGGCAGACCTGGAACTGAACCCTGTGGTGTGCAACTGGGTACTGGACCTCCTAACTGCCAGAACCCAAGTGGTCTGGCAGTGCCTCGTGGTGCATATCACAAGACCTGGCTTGGAGAATGCACATAGAGACAGTGGCAAAGAAGGTGAGGAAAAGCCTGTACCACTTCACTGAAGGACATACAAGGTCTCAAAGAAAAAGTCCTGAAATCTCTCTACTCTGGCATCTTGACATCCATCTCTATGTGGTATGGAAAGGAACTCTTCCCAAGATCTCTGAGTGCTGCGGAAGGTGGTGGGGTCGGCTGAGTGCACCACAGGGAGCTCTCTCCCGTCATGAGGTTCATCATACCTACCATTCTGTCTGTACTTTTAATGTATTATTTCAATCTTACTTTTGTGTTAGCACAGCACAGTCGTGGCAGAACATGTCCCACCAGCATTGCAGTGCTTGTACCTGTATGAATAAGTCAGTAAAACATACATCCCTCTTGATTCCCTTCATTCTTGATTCCCCATCATCCCAGTTTGTTTCACTTTCACTCTGCCAATAGAGAAGCATGTCCCAATCTTCCATCTTTCCCTTCCCTTACACCACCAGGCTGTGCTATACTGCAGTGTACTGTATGTGCCCTGGTGTCTGATAAGATCAAGCACCACATTAACAGACAGGCCAGGCAGACCTGCAGAGAATAAATCACATTGATATATTAAAATAACAGTAGTGTTGCTCAGCCCATTCAGTCGGAATGATTTTAAGTTGATAATGGAGATCCTTCTTGTAATCAAATCCTGGGGAAATCTGGATAATGATGATGACTATGATAATAACAGAAATTATATTGTGGAAATGAACACTGTATAATAATGTGAGGCACAAGCTCAGAAGAAGCGGATGACTATGAGAAGATAACGAAAAGGAAGATGATAAAGATAAAGATGATTACTTTCAGAAGAAGGTGATGATGATGATGAGGAAACAGAACCCGCCCTCCCACCCCCCAAAAACAAAAAAGGTTATAGCCGCAATGCGGCGATTCAGGCCGCATAACTTGAAAGCTGTGAGACGTCTAGACTAGAGCTTGGACCATTTCCGACCCCTGTATCACACCCAATTCGTTTACACCAGAAACGTCAACGTTAGTCCACGATGTTAAATTCAATAAATTGGGCGTGTCCTGTCCAAGGTTATAGGCTATGTGATAACCTGTTACCATGTGTCAACGTGTGTCTGCTATTATAGAGGTGAAGAAACGGACTGGTTTGGAAGCAGCTTTAGATGAGATCTTAAGAAAAGTACATGACCTATTTATTTGCTAAAATGAATAGGTTGTTTACAAACAACCTATGAATTTATCCTCTGCCCTGTCAGCTCTCCAGTCTGGACAGAGCAGCTTGCAGCTCCAGTCGCTCCTGGTGAGGCGCAGCCAGGAGCGACCACAGCTGCTCCCACAATACTGGCCTGGGGGGATTGTTTATGTGTTGTTTAGTTGTCTATCTATCTACAACTGCTAGTTTAAAACTTAAATATGTTCTACGTCCATAATAGCAGTTTGCTTCTGTCCATTTCAAGTGGTGTCTAGTAGAGTTGGGATCCTTCAGGATTTTTATGATTCCGGTTCCTTAACGATTCCCTCATAACGATCCGATTCCGTAACGGTTCCCTTTAACGATTCCTATAGGGGGTTCCAAATGGACCCGAACAGGTCTGTAACTCTGAGAGTGTACAAATGGAACCAAATGGCGGGTCCATTTGGTTCCATTTGTACACTCTCAGAGTTAAGGTGGTCCTTGAAATGTAAAAGTTTGAGAACCACCGGTATTATTGTAATTGTATAGCAGACATGAAGTCCACATACTGTACCGGCTCTGACAGTGTGATAAAAAACGGTTCAGGAACGGTTCCAAATGTGATGGAACCGATTCCGGTTCCTCAATGTCGGACCCGGTTCCTCCGATTCCGGATCACAACCCTAGTGTCTAGTGGGTGACTACCATGCCCAGCATGGGCACTCGCTCACAGCAACCAGGGCAGCAAATTGACGCTAGCAATCTTTAGAATTGTAATAAATAAGCATAAACAAACTGCTTCACAAGAACTATTTTGGTGTAACTAAGAGATTAGCCAACAAATATATTGTAGCTATTCTATACAGATAAACAATTAAAAAGAAGAATTAAGAATCATGGTTGAGTATTTCCTGGTTTTAATGAGGTGCAAGAAAACGATGGGGAGAAAGAAAGAGCTCAGATTTATTTCGTGAATATAAATCTGAGCACTCTTTTACGCGCTTTACACGATAAAATATGTTCTCCCTGGTGGGTGGAGAAGTGGGGAAGACGGGCCTATGATCGTTTGGACGCTAGTGAAGTGCACAAGCAGCAAAGTTGAGGTTTTCTCAGCTTTGACGTCATGCACTTTGTTATCGTGAAGCTGTGGGAAAGCGTCGAGCAGCGGCGGCGTAAGAGGTTTGATTGATTGATTGATTAGTTTATTGAATATTAAAATTTAAAAGGATAAAAAACACAAGAAAGCCCGTAGCCTTGTTTCAATGGTGGTCCTTTAAGGTAGTATGAGGTAGTATGTTTTTATTTTTCTGAAAATCATGTTGGGGGCCACATTGGATCCCTTGGGTTTGGGGGGTGCATTCGGCCCCAGGGCAGAGAATTTGACACCTCTGTTTTAGGAGGAGATGTCATAAATGTGTTCAGAAATAAATAAATCAGAATGGCAGAAAATGTATCTAGGCACAAATGAACCCAGCTTATATGGATAGATTTATCTGGACCCACACCAAAACATTTTTGTTTGTGAGACTAACTTACTATTTATAATGTTATAGGCCAAAACATAAAGTTCGTTGTTATAGCACCACCATCTGGCCAATTGGAATGTTTTATTTGTAGTGGGTGAGATTTATCCCAAAACCAGACTTATCTGGTTTAGGAGCTGTTATGGTTATATTACTTACAGGTCATTATTAATCATTTGCAGATTAGTGGATACCCGGGTGACATTGGCCCCTCAACAGTCCTTTGTGCCCTCTGTACACATGGCAGGATACTACTCACCAGTGAGGTAAAGTAACTAAGTATATGTACTCAAGTACTGTACTTAAGTACGATTTTGAGGTATATTTACTTTACTGGAGTATTTCCAATTTTCAATACTTTTACTTCTACTCTACCTATACATCTCAGAGGCAAATAATATACTTTTACTCCACTACAATTATTTGAAAACTTGAAATACAAGTTACTTTGTAGATTTTGATTATTATTACAAAACATACATTTACCACTTCAGCCCTATACATTTCGAGCTTGTAGATCTGCTATTTTCAAAAGATTTTTATACATTTGAAAACTGGAAACGGGCCATTCTGTATAATGAGTACTTTTATTTTTGGTACTTGTCTTTATAAGTAGCCTACATTTTGATGCCAATACTTTTGTACTTTTACTCAAGTAGGCTAGTCTACATTTTGAATTCCGGACTTTTACTTGTAACATAGTATTTCTATATTGCAGTATTGATACTTTTATTTTTAAAGTAAAAAATGTGAGTAGCTTACTTCTTCCACCAACACACGTGCACATTATTTGCTGTCATGCACAACTGGATGTTTCAAAACACAAGACCGCCTTTACTGTAGGCCTACCAGACGCATTCATCAAATCAATTAAGCACTTTAGTACACAAGATGGTGATGCTCTACCTGTTTTAGAAGTGTGTGCGTTCCATTCAGCGCATTCCAGGGAACCATCGTGATCCTTCTCCATGCTGTCTGCTTGATTTCAACAGCTGGCTGTTGGGGCGCCTTCTCAATCTTGCATCTATACCCTTTTGAATAATAAAATAAACAACAACGGGAATCTAAATGCACTGAGATAATGTATTTGATTTAGTCCGAGCCAGTGGTAAGCTCTGGATTTGGAGATTTCACAACAACCTGAACATACACAAGGTGTTGGTGTCTTGGAAATGCGCTCGTTTGAAAACTGTAGGTGGTTTAATACCCGTCAACACTCACACGTGTAGAATTTGTATGAAACGACACCATCTTGCGGCCGTTAAGAGCAGGTGCATCATGGATCAGTACTAAACTGTCTTGATGGAAACTAGTTAGTGAGTACTCATTTTCTTTTACTTAAGAAAAAGTATCAATTCCACAATGTAAAAATACTCTCTTACAAGTAAAAGTTAGATATTAAAATTCACTTTAAAAGAAGTACAAAATGTATTGGCATCATCAATATGTACTTAAAGTGCCAAAAGTAAAAGTACTGATTATGCAGAAATGTCCCATTTCAAGTTTTCTAAATGTATCAAAATCTTTTGAAAATAGCAAATCTACAAGCTCTTCAAGCTACAAGATCTACAAGCTCCAGCTTGTAAATCGGCTATTTTCAAATGGCCGAAATTCTGGTTAATGTATGTTTTGTAATTATAATCAATGTCCACAACGTAACTAGTAACTAAAATAATTCTAGTGGAGTAACAGTACAACATTTGTCTCTAAGATGTAGTGGAGAAGAAGAAAAAGTATAGAAAAATAGAAAAACTCTAGTAAAGTAAAAGTACCTCAACATTTTACTTACTGAAACTAGTCCATAACCAGAGCCATAAGATAGAAAGGTTATGTCAATGAGTGTTCAGAATCATTACAGGGGATTCTATATGTTTACCTGTCCTGAAATTCTCAAATTCCTGTCTTTAACTAAAAGGTGCAGATACACACAATTGGTCCTGTAATACAAAATACATTTATTTACACAATTAAACACTGAATTGTTATGTGATATTAATTTCATACGTGACATTAGATTTTAAATAGTGTGCAAAATATGGCATGATGAATTAAAAAAACACGATTCAATCCTCACAACACACACATGGGTCCAATGAAAACACCTCAATCATGGAGCACTCGGTGCACATTGTTGTTGGACATTTCCAGCTTGGGTGCCAAATGAGGACCCCCTGTAGCCTACTACAGCTGCCTTGTTGGAAGGAAGACTTGCTGGGTAAAGGTTTCGCGAAAGACGGCGAAACGATCAGCACCAAGAACCATCAAGTTAATCATCAGCATCAGACTTAATCACCAGTCTAACTGTCCTTTATCATTCATAGAACATGCTTATGTTACACAATTCATTCTGACCTATACAATAATTCAATAAGTATTGATGTATAGTACTATATCCACCACAGAAGCAACAACCTTTTAACCACTTAAACCCTACATACGGTAGGCCTACTTCATTTGACATCAAAAAGTGACAATAGCCGATTTACAAGCTACAGCAATGTTTTGTGAACTTGTAGATCTATTTTCGGCAAATGTTTGCCTATCTTTACAGAATGTTTGTCTATTAGGACATGCCAAGAATAGGTATTACTTGAGTTCACTTAGTTTGTGCACAGCTACGTTCCACTCCCAAAAGGACTTGCTTGGAAGAAGGCCTTTGAAAGGTGTGCGCACAGTAAAATCCTCAATTTAATTAGTTAAGTCTGGAGATTTTACTGTGCAGCAGTGGATTTCGTCATTTTATTACACCTCCAAGTGCAGCATTTACTATAAACGGTCTTCCATTTGTCACGATTTACTATAAATAAATTAGCGGATGCATTACGTTGCACCAGGGATGTGGTCAGGGGTTTTACTTCTTGCCTTTTAAGTGTGAATGTGTGATAAAGACCAGGTTTCATTTTCAAGTTCCTATAAGTTTGGTTCTCCTTCTTGCGTAACCCATGCAAGACAATGTAGATACAGTACATGCCAGGATTGGTCCTCAAAACCATTCATTTTAGATTCATGGAAAGATTCTTTAAATGTTTTTGGCATTAAAAAAGCGGGGTGGGTTCTACCAATATCTTATCCAGATGTTGTTCTGTAAGCGAGTTGGGGCGTTAGTTTGACATTTTGAAAATGTATGTACTTTTACACCAGGAGGCACTGGTGAGCTATAATGATTGATGAATGACTTGCTTACAAGTCTATGAATGGGTAAAGCAACACATTCAAATCCTGAGACTTAATTCATCCAAAGTCACATTAATTCACTTTACTGTATTGGAAACAAAGTAAATTAGGTCTTATGGGTGTAATAGAATGGATACAGCACATTCCACAGGCTCTCCATTGCACTCAGCACTAGATCACTATCGCATTAGCTAAATCTTTTTTTCAAGCACTTAAAAACAAGTCTTTACTTCCAAGGTTGTGTAGGTTACAATCAACAATGTGCATCATTATAACAGCTCACATTATGTGAACTGCTATAACATTAAAAATAGCAGAAGAGAGGCAGAGAAAACTTAAACAAATAGAAAACATAAGCAAATAGGATGCACACTGTCAGCTCTCATCGTACCAACTTGTCAGTCATTCTGCATGACTCATTCTGCATGACATGACTGGATTCCGTGTTCTCCAGTCAAGTGTGGTTGTCTTAACATCACAATCACTGTGTGTGTGAGTGTGTTTGTCTGCATTAAGGGGGTATTTAAGAGTAATAGCACTCTTGGCCGGGTACTGAATAAAACCTAATTTAAACTTCACAATATGACTGTGGCACTCAGTGAAAATAACCGATCCATAACAGAAAAAGAGTGCTAACGTTTCTTTCTGTTGAATGACTGACAGGTACATGTAGTGTGTCTTTAGATGATAGTTCTCTTCTAACCAACCGAGAACCAACCCTACTTTTCCTAACCTCATCCTCTTTGTGTTCAGTACATGCATATTGGTATCATAATAGTATGTAGGTTATACATACAGAGCCTGAGTCTAGCATAGACGATACCGTACAGACAGACAGCTGGCGGTCGTATGTCAATTGTTAATGTGCAATTAATGTTTCTACAAAAATAAAAAAGAGACAGTTGGCTATTGCTTTGTGATCTGGGTTCGCATCAATTTGTTTGTGTAGTAGTTTTGAAAGTTTGTGATGTTTTACATGGCAGCAGCGGTAGTAGGTCGTCTCCAAAGCCAGACATCTCTTCCACAATCTTTGAATGCTACAGTCTGTAATTCCACTTAATATACTGTATGTTCGTTAGTTTGTCATTTCCGGTCACAAAAATATAATTATAAATATCTTATATATTTTAGAATTTTCATTTCTGCTAAGCAGCAAGCTACATTGGCGGCATCACTTAATTTGATTTACAGTAGGACTCATTTATGTGACTGCAAAGGATAAATGGAATTGGGGGGAAGCAGGACATCCGCCTTATTTTCTGTGGATTTTCAACGCTTCCGATGTAAACTGTTAGGCAGAAGCATTGAGCAGAAGCAGTGAGCCAAAAAGTCTGTCTCGAGATACTACTCAGTAGGTAGAGCAGCCATCTGGAAATCAGAAGGTCTTTGATTTGATTCTCGGCTCCTCCAGGCTTTGTGTCAAAGTGTCCCTGAGCGAGACACTTGTGTCCTCAGCTGAGCAGAACACTGCTGGGTCAAATTCAGAAAAGCGATTTCCCCTCGGGAATCACTACAGTACAAATCCTGTACAAACCTGTCCTGTACCCTTTTTGATCAACATCACCAGGATCCCAGATCAGCTGTGCTATCCCTACAAGCTTCATGTACTTCATATCATGTCAAGCTTCATGTCATGCCTTTGGTTGACAATACGTCTCTGACAATGGGAATGCTGCTGCTCAGATCTGTTATACTCCTTAATGCTGGCTTCAGTGGCTTGTAATGTCAATGCCGTAGGAATTTAAGCTTATTGTTGGATAAAATGTTGAATGTAAAATGTACAGCAGTCTCTCCAATGTGGTACTGTTCTCTCGTTGACCTCCGCGACAGTTGAATGGTACGTTGTGTCCCAACATACCTTCTGATACATTAATACATGTGTTATAGTAGGCTAAATACAGCCAACATTCCTGATTCCTGGTTAAGTGGAATGAGCTAACTCAGTGTCCTGGAACTGATATTGCAAGTGCCTTTGATGTCTGCAAGGAGCAAATGTCAAAAGACAGTAGTAAACTCTGATTTGAAATCCAATCATCCTCATCATGGGTTTATGTGACCCAAAGGGGATGCCGTGTCTTCATGTCTCGTGGAGGACTGTACTCATCTCAAGAGCATGACTCCAACAGCCAACAACTGCATTATAGTGCTGAAACTAGACCCAGGCTGGTGTCTATCCATCGTTCTTTGTTGGGGATCATTCCTTCTGGATACGCTGTCAGTTGATTATACCAGCAAATGTGTTGATCGGTAAACGAAGTCCTTTGTTCATGTATTTGCTCAGTCCAGAGTCTTCATCCTCTCCCAACGTGAATTTGGACCTCATTGTCTTCTGGATGGAGTACCCAGGATCGGGGCAGGAGCAAATCTCAATGCTAAAAACAGACGCATTCAAATTAGGTTGCAGCAAAACTGAAGCCTTCACTGACAAGGAAATTGGTGTTTTCTTATTCATTATTATTATACAGGGCAGACTTAAAAACAATTATTTAGACATGATATTGTAGTGCATCAATAAATAACAGTTAGCTGTATCAAGTATGATTAACACTGGATAACAATGCACTTGATTGTTCATGACATTTATCACATCGCCCACGTTTGTCTATTGCAAATGATTACGTGGTTACACCAAGAAGACTATCTCAGAGGACTGAAATAAGATGGCTTCCTGTAAGCGACCATCTTTCTCACCACAGGAACTGTAAAACCTGTCATGATCTTATTTGATAGCTTTAAGCACTTCTTGGTTTTTTGTTTGTTTTGTTTTTTACAATTTCCGACTATATATTATGACGTTGATTATGATGTTCAAAATAGGGATACCAGACATGTAAATAAAGTCAGTCTCACTCACCTGTGGACATCTCCGAAGGTCCTGCGAGAGTCTTTGTCCAGTGTAACGGTGAAACATCTCTCCTCCATGGAACGGATTTTAATGTTACTCATGCGTATCTTTGTCTCCTGAACATTTGACTGTAAATAATTTGCAGATTTTTTTGTTTTTATGACAAAATGCATACAAATGTTATAAGATTATATAAGATGTTATAATTTTCCACACTCACCGTATTGTTTTTAGTTTTTGTTTGAGTCTGATTCAAAGTCAGTGTCAAACAATTCAGGTCTAAGGAACGGAGGAGAAAAAAAGAGGAAAATCAAACTATATAATAAAAGATATATTCATAATGATAAATCAGAGGTTCTCAAACTATGGTTAGGGACCTCAAGTGGAGTCTCATTAAGTCTGTTTTATTTGTTTTTGAAAAGCTGCTTCCATTGACAAACATGTACAGAAACTCTTTTAGTAGCTTTTAAGCTACATTGATGAGAAACAAAATCAGTAGGAATCACATTGCTGTAAACGTATTTTCTAACAAATATTCCTATTATTATTTTTAAATGTGCTTTATTTCAACTTTGAAATAAATTGCTTTATAAATAAAAATGTCCCCCATAAAATGGGGTCCTGGTATAAAATATTTGAGAAACCCTGTGATAAAATAAATAAGAAATATGGAAAGTAAGACATACTGTAGCTGCGGAGGGAAAATGTGATAAATGTAGTTATGTTTGCTGTTGTAATTTATGCTATATTAGGTTAACATGGGGACATTGAAAAAGAATAGAAACAACAGAAAGCCTGTTCTGTTCAAATGTATCATATGTTACATCATATAATATACACTATAGAGTCGGCAACAAACTGATAAAACACATAGTCCTTGAGTGTGTTACTGACAATACTGGTATTTACCTTCCACTGCATAGGTAGGAATGGCACTGATTTGAACCCTTGACATTCTGACTGACAGTCCCCGGTCAACATCTCTGCCACTTAATGTTGCCTGGAGCACGCACGCACACGTGTGTACACACACACACACACACACACACACACACACACACACACACACACACACACACACACACACACACACACACACACACACACACACACACACACACACACACACACACACACACACACACACACACACACACAAACACACACAATACTGAAAGTGTACCAAATGTTCGAAATTATGAATGAACACTGCATTTTACTGTGCATTGCAGCGTCAAGCAATGTGATCTGTTGCTGGAAATTCACATGAGGTTATTCTAGAGGAATCTAATGAGGAAATGAGGTGTAGAGCCTCACCTTTCTGTACTTGACAGATATGACCGGCCCAAAGGACTCTGTGTGCTTCTTCTGCTTCTCTGTCAACAATTACAAAGATATGTTGTTAAACAGCGTATTGATCTAATGAGCATGCATGGCACAGTTGGCACACACACACACACACACACACACACACACACACACGCGCACGACGTCGCGCATGCTCACACACATACCTCTAACTGTAGGTGAAATCAGTTTGTATTCAGGAAACTCGATTTCAAGGTGGGAAAGAAACACTTCTTCCACTGGATAATTCTTCACGTTGGAGTTGGAGAAGAACATCTGGAGGAGAACAGAACCTGATTTACAGCAGTGATTCTTAAAGTGGTGGTCCGGGGACCACCAGGGGTCCTTGCAGGCGTTCCAGGGGGTCCCCCCGCAAGTTAAAAGTGAATAGTTAATATAGCATCACCATCAGTTTAATCTATACAGTATACTGTATATCAATGGGAGCTCAAGGATCTATTCTCACCTTCACTGAGTAGATGGTGAAGTAGACAGGCTGGCGCCCAGTGCGAACATAGTAGGAAATGACATCTGACACAAACCGTTCCTTTTTCCTACTGGCCTGTTGCTGCAGAAAAAGATAAAACAGCCATGCTTCATTTCCCTTAACCCACTTTCAACCAGGCGTCCCTCTTTTAGACATGTCTTTAGAGGGAACATCTTCAAAATATTTTCCAAACATTTTTAAACATATTTTATTTATTTATTTAAAAAAAAATGCTGGGTGTTTCTTCACAAGCTAAGTGTTTGTGGTGTTAAAGCTGTTTCTACTGCGGTTTCAGTTGAGATGACAGGTTTGTTTCCCTGACAACAAGTATGTGTTGTGAAACTTCCTGTATTTCAACCTATAACAGGAGCCTAGAAGACTTTGAGCAACATTTTGAGCATTTTCTTTTCCCCCAACTCAGCAGTGATTTCTAAACTGTACAAGGATGCATCATCCATAGTGTGCAAAGTATTTTTTTGTGTCAATTATTAATGTTTCTTATCGGAATAATTGAGCCATATTGTGACATATCTAAAGCTTAAGTTATACACAAAGATATTGCTTGCCAAAAATATGTTATTTTCGCCAAGGGACAGCATCATACTACTACATAGTATAAATTTGGCATACATTTCTTTTGTTTCTTAAGTAGCTTAGTAGTTTCTCACCCTTTCAGCTAGTTTGGGAATCATGGAGCCCAAGCTGTTGATGTTACAGTCATACCAGGGGTCTACCATGCTCAAGTAGGACCCCAGAGAACAGGGGTTCTCCTTGATTGGGAGAGGCATTTCCTTGTGGAGAAAGAAATGCAACCAAATGACAAATGACACATTTCATCAATGTAATAAGTGTAGGAGTTTTCTGTGGGTTTTATAAATATTGAACCAAAGAAAAGTATTAATTTGTATTTAGAGTTTGTGACTAAATAAAAATAACTACATGGCATCCATTGGAACACAGGATCTCTTTTCCATTTCCTGAAACGTAATGCTTTTGGACACACAAGGTTTCTGCACGACAGCGCCGATATTATGATGTCAGAACTTGGCAGACAGTATGGAGGAGTCATGTGGAACTTCATATTATGGCTAGGATTTATGTAGACCACCCGGCCTGGTGGAGATATGCACTTGACGTGCACGCCTTTCTCCTAAACAGTTGACACGGTTAAACATATCCTGTACTGATAACATCCAATATTTCGCTGCTTGTAGAGTAAGTGACACAGTGATAAGAGCTTTAGTCTGATAAAGGGAAGTGCTTACTTTGACAGGCAGAATGGGTGTTGAGTCCTCACAAACAGGGATGTAGTAAAACTGTAGGTTGAATTTCGTTGTCAGGAAAGGCCGCCGTGCTTCCCTTTTCCTAGACAGACAGACAGACTGATGAGTCACAAAAACCGCAAAACGTGCACAGTGTACATTACAATATCCTCAATTAACTGGTTTGAAAATCCCCACAGAAGCATCTTCGTGTATTTGACACGAGACATTTACACAGTGGTGGAAAGTAAGTAAGTACATTTACTTAAGTACTGTCCTTAAGTACACTTTTGAGGATTTTTTAATTCACTGGAGTATTTCCAATTTTCAATGCTTTTACTTCTACTCCACTACATCTCAGAGGTAAACATTGTACTTTTTACTCCACAACAATTATTTTAAAAGTTAAAAGTTTTGATTATTATTACATAACATACATCGACCACTTCAGCCCTATGCATACTTAGGCTATTTGAAAATAGCCGATCAACAAGCTCACAACGCGTTGCAAAGCGACACATTGTGAGCTTGTACATCTGCTATTTTCAAAACATTTTTATATATTTGGAAACTTATGAAATGGGACATTAAGCAAAATGAGTATGTTTACTTTCAGTACTTAAGTACTGAAAAGTAAGAGTATTTCTAAATTGTGTTGATACTATTGATACTTTTACTCAAGTACTACTGCAGACAAACAAATGAGTCACAAAAACGCAAAACGTGTACAGTGTGCAATTTCCTGAATGAACTGGTTTGAAAATCCCCACAGAAAGCATCTTCGTGTATTTGACACGTGGCATTTACAGCGCAGATTTCTAAACTGAGTGCTTCAAATTACAATTCAGTTAAACCAGATCGACATGATGTACTTATCTCCACTATAATGCAGAAATACATTTTAAACAAACCTTTGGCTTTAATTTAGGGTTCTTTACATTAACCTGACAAACACAGAGGCCTAGTCGAGGTCCAGACATTTCCTTGTGTTGAAAGAAATTGTTCATTGGAGGGTTGTCTATTTGTCTGGACTTGGTATTAATCCATGTCTATAAAACGACTTCCCATTACAATATAACCTTGGACTTCTAGTCCCCATTTGTATCTGGTATCTCACCTGAGAGAGTACAAGGCCTTGGCCAGGCGTCCCAGCACCCTGTCATCTCCCACGGCGACTATCCTCGCTACGAACTTCTTCTGCTGCTGCTTGTCGGCGACGGGGGTCTGGGACTCAGAGGACCCCGCTTGTCTCTGCAGGGTTCCCTTTACTCCTCTACCTCCACCACCTGCTCCGGCCCCATGGGTCTCCAGGGCGCTCTGCATGAAAGCCATGTTGTCCGACTGAGAAGGTCTCATCTTCATGCCTCCGCGGCGGTTGAGCTTTGTTTGGTCTGGCTCACTATGTGAGAGGAAGAGGTTCAATTTAAAAAGTGCATGGCTATCCACAAATGTAGATTCAAATGGACAAATGGAGCTAAAAAACATAATAATTTGTTATAATAATTAATACTATTATTACGGATATCAAGGAAATCTAGACAATTCGTATACATTGATTGATCGCAGGATAATGAGTTTAATAGATTTTAATTGATTAGATGTCTTGCTTGAATTACTTTTTACTGGGCTCTCCAGATGAGCCAGGACAAGAAGATTCTGGTGATGTTGGCAAAGGGTCAGTGCCGGGGACCAGGTCCCTTTCGATGCCGCTGTCGTTGGACATGACAGAGTGCCGTGGCATCTCAGAGGGTGTCAGGTCCGTGAGCAGGTCACACAGCTCCTCCGGGCTGAGGCTAAACTGTTCCGACATTGAGCTTGAGCGCACACACTTTGCAAGCTCTCTCCCTGTCAAGAGAAAAAGTCATGCAAACGGCTTATTCAGCTCTTCTGAACAATCACTTTGTTCTAATACTCAACAGTCACACAGAGCAACAACGGCCAACACATTTTTCTATAACTCTTCCTTTTGAATGGCTAATTCATTGGAAACTGTGGACATGGCGTCACGTGGACATGGAAAGCACACACTTGCAAGTTCATGCTCTCAAAAATAGACCCGAGGCACAGTACATTCATTACACAGCAATTCTGTTTCCTGTAACATGTTTCAATATGGAGCC
Source organism: Gymnoscopelus microlampas (assembly GCF_963454915.1). NCBI lineage: Eukaryota > Metazoa > Chordata > Actinopteri > Myctophiformes > Myctophidae > Gymnoscopelus > Gymnoscopelus microlampas. The sequence goes on from NC_139939.1 coordinate 44,947,768, forward strand.
AGTTTCAATTCATTTGAGCAGCAGTGAGAAGACCCAGTTGAGCAATAAGACTGACCTTGGAGTACACAGTGATGTAAGCAACGCAGCTAATCAAATTAATAATGGATGTGTTGGATTTAGGTGTGTCAATGAGCAATGACAATACTCTTGACTACTGTCTATGCTTTGCATATCAGCACACCCATGGCTGAGTGCACCTAAATCTAACACTCCCAGTATTAATTGTATTAACTGTTGCTTAATAGCCTGCCTTAACCTGAACTTGAAAACAAACAATAAAATCAGCCTAGGGTTTCATGTCGCTTTTATTCATGAATCCTATCAGTTATCACTTTAATGCATCTTAGCCTAGTGCGGCTTGCTTGATATGTTAAGCCTAATTTATACTTCCTCAAATGATGAAACGTGTCGCTCGGCAAAAATGTAAACCATGCTGTTAGCTTTAAGATCACTTATTTTCGGTGAGTGACAGACTGTGACACCACCATGAGTATAAATGAGGTTTAACCACATTCAACCCTGGGTACCTATTTTGTGCGTGTCATTATAGGCGAAAAATGTCCAAACAATTAATCCACAGAGTCCCAAAATGTTAAAGTGGTTAAGCCACATCTCAAGACCTCCCACAGTGAGCCACTCACAGATATCCTCGTCTGACGACCACAGGTGGAAGCTCATCTCCGGATTGGGAAGAGGACTGTCAGACAATGAGCCGTGAGACAATGGGTCTGCATCACACACACACACACACACACACACACACACACACACACACACACACACACACACACACACACACACACACACACACACACACACACACACACACACACACACACACACACACACACACACACACACACACACACACACAGGGGGAGAAAGAGAGACAGACAGAGGAAAAGACCAAAAGTGTCACATTAGACTCAAAACAAACACCCCCTTACTTCCTCCCTCTGAACACTCCTGTCCATTCCATCTGCTTCCGACTCGAGTGTAGAGGAGAATAGAGAGAGGCTCTGCAGGATGGACAGGTGTTATGATAACAGTTAGCTATAATTATAGAAGTCATGGATATAGAGGAGCTCCACTGCTGACTCCACTGTTTTTTGCCACAAACTCACAAAGAGGGATTCTGAAGCATCAGCTGACAGTGGGCTGTTTTGTTGTTTTTTGTTGTTTTTTTGCATTGGCACTATAAACCTTGCCTCGCGTGGTCAGACAATATCACACGATCTGCCGAGGGCTAAAGTGCAATGCAATTTTGCAATGGCAGATTCGTCTGGAACCAGGCTACTATAAACCTATCGTCCCTATTTTGGGTATGTCGTATTTAAAAAAATTCTAAAAGTTTTGCATATTTAAAAAAATGCAAAAAAAATGGTTTTCTTTGATAAGCCTGCAAGCTTTTGGCCTGGACCGCTGGCGTAGCGGTCCAGGCACCTATAAGCTCAATATAGCCTGACAGCGCGTCGTGGGTTCGACTTCCGATACCGACAGCCTTGCCTGCATGTCACTCCCCATCTCTCTCCCAAATTTCCTGTCAGCCTACTGCCCTGTCAAATAAAGGCATAAAAGCCCCAAAATAAACCTTAAAACTCACACAAAGTCCAAGGTAGGGTCATGGATCAATGTTTGAAATAGGGAAGTATGCGAAAGATATATCCACACACCATAATGTATAATATGGTGGCAAGATTGCCAAGTACAGTATAAGGCTTAAAGTAGTAGCTCACCCCCCAAAAAAATCTTATTTTCTATCAATTACACACCCCATGAAATCTTGAATTCAAGGCTTCACAGGGTGTGTAATTGATAGAAAATAAGTCATTTTTATTAAGTTCAGTTAATGTGTATTTTACATTACACAAGTTTTTCAAATTGATTTCAAGATTTTGCACTTTTCTTTCTTTTTCAAAATGTCCGTCAAAATATCAGTAAATCTGGTCCAGGACAGTGATTCTCAAACTTTTTCATGTCAGGGACCCCCAAAATGATATGTATTTGGCCGCGGACCCCCATCTCAAAATACTTTGTTCCAGGGACCCCCAGAAGCAAAGATTTCAGTTAAAAATGTTCGCTTAAAAAAAAAAAAAAAGAACTATGAGCTTGTATATCTGCTATTTTGAATAGCTTAAGTATAAAATAATAGTTAAAGTGGTTAAAATGATTGTGACGCTATATGAACTACTTTTGCTGGAGACCCCCTGGTACCCCCCCAAGGACCCCACTTTGAGAACCAATGGTCTAGGATTGGATGCAGAAATGTGGCATGGGTAGGGCTGTACCTGTCCCTGTAGCAGTGAGGATCTCTCTGTACAGTTGCTTCAGACGGCTCCTAAACGCTGCTCCTTCCCCTCTGACGCCCCCGTCCACGCTCTGCTCCATAGCCAACAACACTTCCTGGAAGTATGGCTCAATTTCTTCACCCATGTCCTGTCACACGCACACACAGACATACACACGGGAAGATAAACATACACACAATGGTATTAATAGAAAAGAGGTGAAAGGTTGGTTAAGTGTGTATCCTGTGGAGGTGTTACATTAGGACCAGTGCCAGGAGTCTCTCTGCGGCTAACCTGAGCTAATGGAACAGACTTCATTGAAGACGTTTCAGAAGACCATAAAATTGACGGTTTCCCTGGAGTGATCATCCAAGATATCCAATGACTAATTACTACTAATTACATAGTAAAATCGACCCATACCAATATGGCAACACAAGTTTCAGTAGGGATTACCTTAAACCTGTTATACAGTAACTGTGATTCTGGGTACAGCTGCAGACTTAAAAAAAAAAAAAAAGTTGTATTTTTACTTAACATTTTCCCAACTTGTTGACCCTTTTGAAAGCTTCCCCGGAAAACACTGATTGAATCTGAAGCCTTCATCATCACCAAAGGCTTTTTCAGATGATGACCGATTAATCGTGCATCCCTAAAAGTTTGTAAAATAATTAATTTTGATAGCCTTGATAACCTTGATATTATAAACAGTCTTTGTGGTATGAAGATAAGCGAAACCCTGTTTGTTTTGCCTGAACGAGTTTAAAGCAAAGAGATTATGTTCACATCAAAGTCATGTTTTAGGTGAAATAAGGTTCTGCAAATGCTAAACTAAATAATTTGCACTTATTGTTCAACCACGCTGAACGTATGACAGAGGTTGCAGATGCAGCATAAAAACAGCATCAGTCTTCTGTTCTGAGCGACTCAAGAGAGATCATGAGATCAAGGGACGGAAGTGAAAGTGGTCTCGAAGTATGCAGACATAGCAAAGAAAAGAAGCAACAGCAATAAACATATCAAATTCACCACACTGGGTCATAACCCAGACTGAATGTAGAACAAAACACAACAGGTAGCTTAGCGGGGAGAATTGATGGTTCCATTCCTTAAGTTCCTAAAGTTTAGACCATGGGTGTGGGCTTGCAAAGGGGACTAGTTTATGATGTAATGCGTTTGCAGTGGTGGAAAAAGTACTCAAATTTTTTACTTAAGTAAAAGTATCAATACTGCAATGGAGAAATTCTCTGTTACAAGGAAAAGTCCGGAATTCAAAATGTACTTGAGTAAAAGTACAAAAGTATTGGTATCAAAAAGAACCAAAAGTAAAAGTACTGATTATGCAGAATATCCAATTTCAAGTTTTCAAATGTATAAAATGTATAATTATCTTTTGAAAATAGCCGATCTACAAGCTCACAATGCGTTGCATCGCGACGCATTGTGAGCTTGTAGATTTTTAAATGGCCAAAAAATGTACATAGGGTTGAAGTGGTTAATCTAATGTTTTCTAATAATCTACAAACTAACTAGTAACTAAAGTTTTCAAATAATTGTAGTGGAGTAAAAGTACAATATTTGCCTCTGAGATGTAATGGAGTAGAAGTAAAGGTACTGAAAATTGGAAATACTCCAGTAAAGTAAAAATACTTCAAAATACTTGAGTAAATGTACTTAGTTACTTTACACCACTGTGCGTTTGTTTCCATAGATTTGTTTATCTCCATGTATTATTTGTTTCAAAGGACCACTTTGGTCCTTCGAAAGTGTTTTTAGTAACACTTTTAAGTGTTATCCTATGGATTGTGCTTTTGCACCTAATGCTCCTAATAAATATAAAACAGAACAGGATAGAACTAGATAAAGTGCTCCTCGGAGCACAGGTCTCCGCCAGGTCAGATACGTTATTGTGGCCTCCTGGTGGCGCTATAATAGGCCAATGTGAAAAGGGTGCCATTTATTCTTAGGTCGTTCACGGCAATCGGACACTGCATTCATGATTTGAAGCATTTTGTTCCAAAAATGTGTTTTGCTAAATTAGACCTGCTGGTGGCGCTATAACAGGCCAATGTGAAAAGGGTGGCATTTCTTCCTCGGCCTAGTGGGAATGTGCGTGTGAAATTTCACGGAAATCGCACGCTGCGTTCATGGTTTGAGGCAGTTTGTTCAAAACGGACCAATCCTGCAAACTTTGGATGGCAACCTTAACCAATAAGGATGGAATATGGGAAATCGGACAGATCAGGGTTGATCACATGACTATAGAGATACTGTGTACCGATTTGCATGACGTTTGGTTAAAAACTGTAGGAATAATGTGAAAAAAATGGGTTTTGCACAAATCGGCCCCCTGGTGGCGCTATAACAGGCCCATGTGAAAAATTTGAGGCAGAGGTTCTGAATTGGCATCCAGGGAGTGTGTGTGCACAGTTTCGCAGCGACCGGGCCAACGGTGCCGGAGATTTGGTGGTAACACACGGACACACGGACGGACACACGGACACACGGACGGACACACGGACGGAGGGTAAAACATACTCTCTCGCCATGCCTTACGGCCTGGCGGAGACAATAAAACACGTTAGAATAACAGAACAGAACTGGAGTGAATTGACATAACGAGATATGTACAGTAAAAGGAGAAAAGAATTATGTTGATGAATTAAAACAGAAAAGAGAAAGAAAGGCTCACCTTCAGGGACTGAGCCAGGTTAGGACCATGGCACTGTTCCTCTCCCAGAGCAGCCTGGATGGAGTTTTGGATCACAAAGCGCATGTGGTCTATGGGACTGAGGACATTCCCTGGACCCGACTCCTCAATGTCCCCACGCAGGACATCTACCACAGAACCAGAGATGACTGTTGGGTCAGCAAACACAAAAACCCTGGGGAAATGACATGAGATTAATGGTCTCAGATTAATAACCACCGAAGCCCTTTATATGGCATTGTAAAGCAGACGGGGGAAAAAAACACGACAAAAGGCAAAAATAGAATAGACTTAGACAAATAAAAATAGAAATCTAGAAAAATCTTTAAAATATGTTGAAAAGTTTTGAACATGTTTGAACATTTGCCCAAAATAGGTCTAAGAAGGGGTTAATGTGGTTAACTGATTATGTCAGGGTAAAAATAATAACTTTAGTTTAGTCAAAATGTTTTCTTTTCAACTTTGTATATGGTGTACACTGAATGAAACCATTTTTATTTATATATTTTTATATATATATATATATATATATATATATATATATATATATATATATATATATATATATATATATATATATATATATATATATATATATATATATATATATATATATATATATATATATATATATTAATTTGTATTAGTTTTTTATAAAACAAGACATAACAATAAGACAAACAAACACCAGACTATAATGCATGTTAAGCCCATGAACCCATTTGTTGACTACATACAATACATTTGCTGTATGGAGTGTGATGAATGCATCTTGGTAATGACAGATTAGATGCAGAACTCGTATTACTGGACAGATCAATGTGTCTGAAGCTGAGAAGGAAGGTCAGGCCCAAAGTGGGAAAATGTTTTTGTAAATCGGTCTGACACATTGCCAAGCAATGTGACTAAAGATAGCACACGGATATAATTCTTTATAAATCCTTAATCACACTTAATCACACAAACTCATTCTTGTTAGCTGACTCACCTCTCCTGGAAGGGGTAGTGTTCATTTTTCAGACTCTGCTCAGACACCACCATCCTCTCATACATCCGCCCTATGGACCACACCAGCATTGACAACTGCTATCAATATACCATTCAAATTGGCCAAAACAGTACATGGATTTAAAACACAAAAACAACATATATTTTTTTCTTACTGTGAATGTTAAAAGGGTACAAACTTGTCCACTGTGTATTCCAGTGTTTCTCATCAATCTCATAGGTGGACTATGGATATTTCAGAAACCACCCTACCAATTACATCATCGAAAGGGATTCCAAGCTAATAGCAACTACAACCTTTCTCTACCTGGAATGTTAGCATGCTGAAATAGAAGCCACTGTTCTTGCATTAACAAAAAATAAAGCAATGTTTGAAATCTCGTTTGAAATGCCCAAAGCTGCCTAACGATGATGTCACTGGTTTCTGAAGAATCCACAGCCCTCCTCTGAGACACAGAGTGAGTAGACAGAAATGGTGCCATCTTGTAATGAGCATTAGTGAGGACCAATTATATGAAGATAGGTTGAAAATGGCTTAAGTGGTCCTGGTCCTTTAATGTTACAGTACAGTGAGTTTCATGTCTTGACTCTCTAGCCTGTGTCTTCATATTCTGTGTTTCTGGGTACTTGAGACCTCTCTCAGCCCCACAGCATGTTGTGTGTTTTTGGTTACCTGTGTCCTGTCTCCAGAACTTGTTCTGCCTGCCTTTGCCTTTGGATTTTTGTTCCTTATTTGTACTTCTTGCCTGTGCTGGACTGCTTCTCTGGTTCTGACCTTGCCTGGGGTCCCTGTGTTCCTGCTACCCCACTAACATTACCACGTGACAATGATGACCATTACATATTAAATATGTAAAAGGCAATGTTGTCAACCAAATGTTGTCTGTTTCCGTGGTTGACAAACAGTTTGAAATTGTTCACTCTCAGAGGCATAGAGACCATGCTGCAACACTTGGATGTGATCTACACAGTATACCCTGATCCCCTTACTGTATACAGATCAGTGTGGAAATGGTCAACTAATGTGTATATGACATACACTAGGCAGCATGTGTCAAACATTGCGTAATCATAATGCATTCATGGAAAATACACAAGGGGTGTATGGCATTTATAAAAATAAAATATGAATAAAAAATGTAATAATAACTTGATTCATGCCTGAATAGTACCTGGAATAGAGCGTTCAATCTTTAGCTGTCGAGTGTAGCTGAGGGCTATTGTGCAATAAGGCTGGGGAAAGGCCAGGAGTCTCTTACAAAAGTCATAGACTCGCTTGTATAGATCATCTGGAATGTAGACAGTCTGGAAAGAGGACACACACACACACACACACACACACACACACACACACACACACACACACGCTCAGTAAATCACGTACACCGTACCACTGTTCTCGAACTATAACCGCAACTACTGTATGTGCAGAGCAACTTCTCAATCTGCAAAATAAATAGCCTGCCCTCCCTTGGACAAGCTACAATAACGAATGCCTGGGCAGGTGATAATCTTATGTATCTGAATCTGACACACTTCAATCATGTCTGATTGCAACGTCAACTTAAACCTTGCTCGAAAGGAGACAAAGTGTGTTCAACACACAACACTGTTTTCAGCACTTTAGTTCAGTGCTGCAGAACTATTTCTATTCCTGTGTCAATCAGGATAAACCAGATAGCCAGGACACAGAGGTAAGGGGGGTAACAAAACTAAACAGGTTACATTTAAACTAAAATCTTTTTAGTGAGGTTTCAGCCCATACATGACCTTTCAGACCGGTCATGTATAGGCCATACATTACACGATTTGGGTCCTATCCAACAGTGTAGGAAGCCATAAGCTACATACGTACCTGGATGATGGCATATATTAGTGTGTGCAACAGAGGAATGATGTTCCTAGGAGAGTTCAGCCTCTCAGCCTGCAGAGAAAGTGAACGTCATGTCAAAAAAAGGTCTCTTAGCTTGAATGCATCTTAAATGTATGTTTAAAATATGTGCATCGAAACTAAAACAAAAGCTTTCTTAGCACCATATCAGCATTCAATTCAATTAACACAATCATAGAACATAACACGTATGTACCTTCTCCAGCTCTTTGATAACCACTCTAACCAGAGCCAAGCTGTTGGCAGGGTTGTTTAGAACTTTCTTATGAAGGGTCCATCGGATAATGTGCCCAAGCCTGCCTGTACACACACACACATACACACACACACACACACAGACACAGACACACACATATATTAGTACACTATTTCCATACTGTAGCATTGAACAAAAATCTTTTCCCATTTAGTTGCTATTCCAAATCATGGTTGATGACTAACAGCTATCACACTACTGACATGCTGACCACAGCATGTGGTCATCTCAACAGCATGTGGTTTAGGCGAAGCTGAGAAATACCTATCATGGGTGGAATTAAGGCAAGAATGCTGTCGGACACAGCAAAAAAAAACAGAAATTCAAGGCTTTGTGAAAAGAGCTGTGTCAGTGACCTCTGGTACACACTATATCATTTGTACCAATACACATATAGAGTGCACAACAGTGTAAAATATATACAGTATTAACTTAAAATATATACAGTATTAACTATACACAGCATTCAGATGAGTTTTGGAAATATCACTCTATAGACCTTGTCAGTGGAATTGCATTTCTAGGCAACAGCATGGGTCCAAGTTTATTTCCTGGCAGCTAAAAGTGCAACAGGAAATAAACTTGGATCCATTTAGAATGTTTACGTGGTCAAGTGTGAGAAGTTCTATATTTTGTACCAATACTTCCTTATTCTACTATGGAGGAGTATGGAGGAGTCAACAGCACTAAAATATAGCTATAACCATAGAGTTAAAAATGATAGAGAGGGCACCGGAAATCCCCGCCAAAATTGTTACACAGTAAAGGCAATTGGTGCATATGGTAGTGTTTGCTGTGTATACAGTTCAACATTGAGAAGTAGAATTGTACCTTTGTCGCACGCAGAGGTCTGCTCGCTGTCCAGCTCTTTGGGCAGTGCAGCCTGGAGACTTTGATAAAGCACTGCCTCTGTAATCATGGGGCTGCAGCCAGCTGTCAGTGGGTTCAAAGGTTAGATGTAGGCTGATGAACTATGAACATTGCAGTACAGTAAGTGCAACTACTGTATGAACATTACAGTAAGTGTTCAACCCTCAACGTTTTTCAGGCCACGGACCCCCTAGCTGAGAGAGAGATGAAGCAGGGACCCCCTCTATATTGAATAAAATTGTGTTTCAGATTAAACTTTTTTTCTTTTTACTTTGTCTGCTCTTTTTTCCCTCTACACCTAACCCTCTTTGCCAAAAATAGCCAATCTACAAGCTCACAACGCCTCGCAGCACGAGGCGGTGTGAGCTTATAGATCAGCTGTTTTTTGCTAAAGTTCTCCTCAGAATAGGAATGCTGCTAGGGTTCAAGTGGTTGATGTAAAAAATAAAATCATATTACACAAAGATTTGGCGCCCCCCCCCCGCAGTAACTCTGAGGACCCCCTAGGGGTCCCGGACCCCCTGTTGAAGACCCCTGTTGTACAGTATACATATTTTCAGTGCAGTTTTCTGCCTAAATAGTGTCCAGCCCTGGAATGTCATGTAATAGACCTGAATACTAATTTATTTAACATCCAGTTAATATCAAAGGCATATTAACTAGTGTGTGTGCATCTACTTCTTTGCATGGTGTGTGTGTATCTACGTTTACTGTGTACATATACTGCGTGCACTTCACATTTACCTGTTGGCTCCATGCTACGCCGACTGCTCGAGCTATCCCAGGGTGCTTGGTTGGTCATGTTTCTCACACACATAGCGGACCCATGGCCTCACATCTACTGTACGGAAAGAGAAAAAGGACAAACGTTTAGCCTCCTTGGCTCCTGAGAGGTCAGAGCAGAGGTCATGCGGGCAGGGAGGCTCCTCATGGACCTAGCCATCAATTATTTGAGTTGCAACAGGTTCCTTTTACACTACCCATGTTGTTCTAGGCTATTTTACAAGTCTAGAGGTTGGTTGAAATTGTATGAATGCATTTATAATTGATTATGTGTCTCTGTATGTCTCTGCTTCCCCCAAAAACACATGGCACTCCGTTTACACACATTTGCACTCACATGACTACAATGGAAATAAGCTTTTGTTGTGCCTTATCCTTTTGTAGGTACAAATACTATACATCAATCAATCAATCAATTAATCAATCAATCATCTCTCCTTTAATGGATGACAACAGATTGTAGATAAGTGGCTGGCTGAACACTTTGATTGGTGTCTTGAGACTTTTTCCTTTCTGATGATTCATTCATTCATGTGTATGTACGTATATTATTAATGTCTGCCTGGACAGAATGACATCATCTTTTTACATCTGAATGCCTCTTTATGTCTTTGTCTATCTAGCAAAAATGTGTCCTTCCATGATTTAGATAATCAGGACATCACATGGAGACACTCCTGAGCATGCACAAATACAAAAACTAAATATTGCATCATTAGCCCCCGATATTGTATGTAGGTAATGCAATAACAGGTGGCAGCTGCAGGTGCAGAGGTCCCACACCAGTGAAGTTCCCAGCAGTGGTAAACTTTTCCGTGAACAACATCTGTACTTCAGCTTTCTCGCAATTAAATTCATGTCAGTTTGGTTGTGGGAGACGATTAGTAATCTCTCTGAGCCTCCACAATATGTAGTAGAAAATGACTTGTGGGCGAAGTGACACTAACAACTCACAGTGAAAACTGGCCACCTACAGACCCATTATTTGAGTTTTCAATCAATCAATCAGATGTGAACAGATATTGGACAATTCAATCTTTGATATCGTCATTTACCACAAGCGAGTGACCTTTCCACTGAAAGTCACAGGTCTATTCTAACTTCTATTCAATGATTCCCAGTGACATGTTGCAACCAATATAAGAGACTATTCCGTATATAGCAGATCTTAATAATCAGTTCACCTCACACAAGCCATACACATATACTGTACACAATCAGTCATACTGTATGCCACAGTCCCCAAACAATAACTACGACTGTACTGAGCATGAATCTAGAATGAAGTGTAAATGGCAAAAATCTGTACTTTCTCAATGAGCAAAATAATATTATACATGAAGCAAAGCCAAACACTCAACAATACCAAACAAATCATTTAGACGTATAAACCATAAACCGTCTTACCCTCTTTTGTCCACAGAAATTCCAAAAATGTTCAGCTGGGTTTTCACAAATACATGTAATACCCTGCTACACATTCCAACTCTAGACACTATGGAAGAGACAATGCACACCTACTGTAGCAGCAACCAGGAGAGAGCGAGAGAGAGAGAGAGAGAGAGGAGTACTGAACAAGCATCCGTTCCTCCCATCTTAACTTTAGGTCTGCCCCCCCCCCCCCCACCTCTCTCTGTCGCTCATCTGTCTGTCTCCTCTCTGTCATTGCGTGAGATCATTTCTGAGGCTGTGAGAAGCGACTCAGTGTGATAGATTTAACCTTGATCCGTGTTAAGAAAAGCAACACTATTACAAACCAGTAACATAGCACCGCTGCCTCAGCAAATGAAGGCTGCCTGTTTGACCACATGTCTCCTGTTCTCAAGCTCTCAGTTTCTCTCCTGCCATTCCATCCCTTTACCTTCCATGATGCATGTCCTTTCACTTTGTAAGAGACTTTTGTTTGGTCAGGCACAAACAGACACAAACAATCACTCATACATACTGTAGGCCTGTCACAATTATTACATAATCGCCTAATCACAATTATTTGAGATAATCGCATAATCGTTGAAAAATGTTAATACATTTACAACTTCAATACAAAACAACCTACTCATACACAGATATAATGGCTTCTTCTGCCCTGTCAACATGTGAACCTGTAGCAGAGGGGAAGTGCTGCTGACACACACACACACACACACACACACACACACACACACACACACACACACACACACACACACACACACACACACACACACACACACACACACACACACACACACACACATACACACGTGTGCGCGGGCACAGTACTTCCTGACGTGAATGAGTGGGCAGACAACTTCATGACAATTGACAAACTATTTTTAGACAGCGAGAGTTAGAGACAGACAGACTAAGAAAAAGAGAGAGAGAGACAGAGAGAGAGAGAGAGAAAAGAAAGAAAGAATGAACTAAAAAAATCCAACCTGTGGGTTTTAGCCAATGAAAAGCCATTCACAACAAGCTATCAATCATGCAAAGATTTAGCTTGCAAAACACTGCTTTAAGCTGCAAAACCGTAGCTATAGCCCATGTGATAAGTGCCCTAACCATTCAGCTATGGTTAGCGTAGCTATAATGGGCTATAATGCCTGACAGTGAGCCTGGTTAGATTCCTGGCTGGCAGGGTCATTTGCTGCATGTTACTCCCCTACTCTCTCTACTGTACCTGTCAATAAAGGCTAAAAAAGCATGAATAGCAATGTACAGTAGGCTATAGAATGCTGTAAAGAATTGACTGTGAGGTTACAGTTGTCAAAGTCTGGTGAACCTTACATTAGGCACTGCACTGCACTCTTGTACTCAAACATGCAGTCAGCCTTTGTTGGACTTTCCCACATGTAGTAAGATGCACTAAAGGACAAATCACAATTCAATGTTTTTGGAAACTAACAACACCTGCCAAGGCAGACGTGCGAGTGGCAAGGCCACATTCCTATGAAAGAAGGCAGAAGTAAACTTCCCCAAAAGGTTAGTGGTTACTGGAACAAGGAGAGGTCAACATGCACGTTCTCAAAACATTTTTGTGGTGCTGGGAGTAAATGGGTGTGTAACCTTTTGCACATATCTATTTAAATCCTTTAATCCATCTTGGCCAGGTCTCACTTAAGAGAGGTTTTAACTTCAAAGTGACTACCCAAACAGCATTTTGCCGCACACACTTCTCGCTCATGCTTTGACCGGAGTCCCCTAGGGGTCATACTAGGCCCCTTCTTTTTTTCCTCTGAATTCACAGAAAATAGCAGATCTACAAGCAAATAGCGTTGTTCCGAAACCAATAGTAAATCTATGTTCATCAACGTTTCAGTCGAAGGAAACTTCATCAGGATCAATATGACAGTCCCTGTTCCACCGAAATGATTAATAAAGCACAAAAAACGTGTATGAGAGAGTATACAGCATGCATAAAGGTAATGAGTTCCTGATCTGATCTTCATCTACAACCATCTATCCACAACTTTCTAATAGCCACCATCATCACACATGGTCAAACGATCGACCAACGTCTTGAACAAAGTGGCCGAATGAATACATGAGGACTCACTTCCGTAAAGACATGCCGCCAGCTACAGAACACAGGAAGGACACGGCGGTGATGTGTGTGGACTCACAGAACAAGAAAGTAGGCTCCGTGTAGGCTCTGGAGGGGGCTGGGGAAGTGTGTGTGTGTGTGTGTGTGTGTGTGTGTGTGTGTGTGTGTGTGTGTGTGTGTGTGTGTGTGTGTGTGTGTGTGTGTGTGTGTGTGTGTGTGTCTCTGCGAGCGTGCTTGCGTACATGTGTGTACTGCATTTCCTGGACTGGAAACCCCCAACCACGGACAGCAGGGGGTCTAATATGGAGACATGTTGCGTTTCAGGGGTAAACCGATCCGGGGTGATAATTTAACTATGAATGTCACATGTGTATAAATTATTATTATGTTAAATGAACACTCTGAAGGATTTTGCTGCATACAAAGCAGCAATGCACCCATCTTCATGAACATCAAACCAAGAGCAAATATTTTTCTTGTGACTGTGTGTATCAAAACATCAGCTCAGGCATTCTGACAGGCTTTTCATGTCTTATTCAACACAAACATACTGTGCAAGCAGAGAACAAAGGAGTTCATTGTTTTCTGTAGCCTTTTTTCTCCACGGCCTGCTACTACTGTACGTTTGAACTGATCTGTGACACTCTTGCACACAGAAGCAATGATAGCTCACTGCTGCGCTGGTATAATACACAAGGACAAACACACACACACACACACACACACACACACACACACACACACACACACACACACACACACACACACACACACACACACACACACACACACACACACACACACACACACACACACACACACACACACACACACACACACACACACACACACACACACACACACACACAACACACACACACACACACACACACACACACACACACACAGGTCGGAAGAACATACAAGGAAGCAAACACAACCTTTCTAATTCAGTGTGAGTGGGGAGGGAGGCGGGGGTGGGGGGTATCAATAAAGTAATTTCCTGAATCAACATTCCGAACAATATGAGGAAGTTCTCTATAGGGCTGGTGAACGTGTGTGCGTGTGAGTCAATTTGTGTGTGTGTGTGTGTGTGTGTGTGTGTGTGTGTGTGTGTGTGTGTGTGTGTGTGTGTGTGTGTGTGTGTGTGTGTGTGTGTGTGTGTGTGTGTGTGTGTGTGTGTGTGTGTGTGTGTGTGTGTGTGTGTGGTATTATGCAGTATTATGCAGACTCTGCTTTCTCTACCTAGTTGACTGTGCTGGACAAGAGAATACTTCCTCCTAGACTCCTTTAGGCTTCATTCACACTGACGTCACTAATCTCACACTTTGCATACGGAACTGATCCTGCTCCTTGCAGACTTAATAATAATAAATACAAATTGGAATCTCATTCTCATCTCATATGCATGTAATGAGATTGATTCATTTGAACTCAAACATCAGTGGATCTGTGTCACAAAGGTGTGACGACAAGATGAAAAAAAAGAAACATCCCAAGCCTGACCTGTGTGGACAATAGAAGTGACATGGTCAAGATTTATACCACCAGGGCCAATGTGCTAAAGTCATCAGACAGGAGGAAGCGAGATTGAATGAGGGATGGGAACAGTTTAGGGGTGGTCGTGGAGGGGAGGTACTAGGACTCTATTTGTGCGTGTGCATTTGTGCTAGTGTGTGCATCAAGTCTACGTGCTGTATGTGTGTGTGTGTGTGTGTGTGTGTGTGTGTGTGTGTGTGTGTGTGTGTGTGTGTGTGTGTGTGTGTGTGTGTGTGTGTGTGTGTGTGTGTGTGTGTGTGTGTGTGTGTGTGTGTGTGTTTGATTGACAGAGAGGTTGAAAGTGGTAGGAGAGCCAGGTTCTCCTGATGGCGCATGTTAGTCACTCGAGATGGTTTGTGTGTGTGTGTGTGTGTGTGTGTGTGTGTGTGTGTGTGTGTGTGTGTGTGTGTGTGTGTGTGTGTGTGTGTGTGTGTGTGTGTGTGTGTACTACGTGCTGTTGTGTGCATGTGTGTGAGGCTGGCAGGGAGGTAGGAAGTGGAAGCCGGGCATGCAGGCTCTCTGGGGGGTCTTTAATGGTGTGAATTGGGTCGGGTGGTTATGGGAGGGGTCAAGTGAGGATGTGACCTCTCGGCTTCATTTGGGAATACTCAACAATCAGGGTGGTTGGAGCAAGATGACAAAGTTTAAGAGCTGTACTGCGGTTCTGTAGTAAGGTGTAGTGTAATGGAGAAAGCTGTCCTGCAATATGGTTTAGCACTGATAAAAAAAAGATCATCCTGAGCTTTAGATAGTCAAGAAACAACTGTTCAGTAAGTCAGGAGACTAATGCAAGACATGCCATGCCATGTCATTGTTTGAAGGTGGAGGAGAGACTGGTTTGCTGTCTTGTAACTTTTCTTGGAAATAATCATTGAACAGCCAAGCTGTCGGTCTATCTTAGAGATAAGCAGTAAGCACCATGATGAAATCAGAAATATAGTTACTTATTGTAGTCAATAACCCAAAATGAATGCTAGGGAAAACATTATGTGATAATAATAATGTAATATAATGATGTCAGGAGATGTGGGGGAAACAAAAGCTCTGCTCACCAAAACATCACATGGAAAGACCAAAAATGC
Source organism: Gymnoscopelus microlampas (assembly GCF_963454915.1). Classification (NCBI taxonomy): domain Eukaryota; kingdom Metazoa; phylum Chordata; class Actinopteri; order Myctophiformes; family Myctophidae; genus Gymnoscopelus; species Gymnoscopelus microlampas. The sequence goes on from NC_139939.1 coordinate 44,963,718, forward strand.
AGTGTCCATGTTGCTGTGGTCAGAATCACGGTAGCTAGTAAAAGGCTCATGTCCAAGAGATACATCTGTGACATTTGACACATCAACTTAAGATTCACATGCTCATCTTAGTCAGGTTATTTTTAAAACTGCATATTAAAACATCACAGATATGCATGCAGTGTGCCCCGTGCCCACTCGGAACCCCAGATGGATGTTGACTACGATGACCTTACTGTCACAACAGAGACAAGGAAAGAATGCCAGGACTCAGGAGGCTATGGATTCACTACATTCTTACATGACAAGGTTGGATATTTGATCATAATCAGCAATAAAATGTAGGCAGGTTACTAGGCAGGCTACAAACTGAAATAAATGCATCTTTTTTTCTCTCCCTGTCTCTCTTTACGGTTAGTCGAACTTTATTTATAGTTTGTAATTTAAAATAGTTTCTCTGCTGCTTGAGCACAAAAACAATTCACGTTTTTGTGGTCGATCATTTGGCATTTTTATACAGCGTGGGCGCTGGGTGTGAATGAAACACGTTGGTTGGAAAATAGCAATGATAATTGCGGTGCCACTTACTTAGCGCCATCCTGCGGAAGGGGGAAGATACGGCCCTGCCCCTAGTCTAAAAGCCCAGCTTGCTGCTCCTTAAACCCAACTGGAAACTGGCCAACTGTGGCGCTATAGGAAACACCATGGGGTCACTCAAATAATTACGTTTTTTTTTGGGTATAACCTGTGTTCTGTGCAAGTGGTGTTAGAGGAAAGGCCAAAATCAGTATGATTCAGCCTTGCCGAACACATTAATTGTCATCGCAATCTGCTCATTTGATTTTGAGATAGTGTCTGCATTTGGAAACTGAGGCCTATGGGGTGGCGTTAGAAGGAAGTCCAATGATCAGTATAGGGGCCATCCCTCAAGGAGAATGAATACGCTCAGTGAGTTTCATGGCAATTCATTGATTACATTTTCAGAAGGGGATCTCTGATAACAAATCAAAGGAAAAGGTCCCGCACACAGTCTGGAACTTGCAAAAAGGATGCTTTTTATTAAGTTGACGTTTCGGTCGTTTGACCTTCATCAGGACAGACATCTTTTTTGCAAGTTCCAGACAGTGTGCGAGACATTTTTCTTAGATTCTTTTAGACCAACCTCTGATGTGTGCATCGGCCTTCTTCTAAAACTGATTACATTTTGAAATTTTGGCTTAATGTTGAAGTTTGGCTTAATGTTGAAGGAAAGGCCAATAGGCCAACATGGACATCATGAAAGTGCACAGAAACTTCAATGACAACCCAGACTGTAGTTTTCAAGCTATGTTGTTTGAGACCAAAGTGGTAAATGGACGGCTGGACAGACAGACCGATGAAAGGATAGATGGCCTGAAATAGCCATTTGAGTTGAGGCTAAAAAACTGTAAAAGAGGCTTCTTGTGAGACACTGGAGAGTAAGTTATGCAATCAACAGTGATAACCCTAACCCTACTAATATCAAGCATCCTTAAACTATGGTCAACAATATTAATATTGACCATAGTTGTTTCATGTTCTGAGGTGGGGTGGGAGTGGGTTGTTGATTGTTCACTACCAGTGTTTTTATCTGTGTGGACCCCAGGAATATTAATGGCACAGTAACAGCAATGGGGATCAGCATAAAATAACTAAAACTTTCATTAGCCTACTGAAGAGACACAGTTTTACAGTATTTATCCAAGCATTATGAAACAGTAATTATATTGTTTGCAATATATACTAGACAAAGCATTCTTATTGATGGGGAAGGGGGGCTGTTCTAGATAACTCTGATTGTGCTGTTACCATAGATACAACTGTAGTTGTTGACCCTGTTAGGTTGTAAAGAGGGCTTCCCAATTGTATGCTATTAGAAAAAAATACTTTTTCTTGCCATGATTTGATTAGTAGGTTTGTTTTTCTCTAAACTGTACAAAATTATGTGTCATGTTGGAAGAAGGGACAGTTTTATGTCTCAGGTTATTCCGCTGGACCAAGTCTGCTATAAACTGTAATGCTAGCCATTGAATAGACAATATAATTATCTGTCTATTCACCAACTGTCTACGTTGTAGGCTACAACGTAGACAGTTGGTGAAGAGACAGATAATTACTGCATGATGTCGGCCACACTTTCTCTGACCAAGTGAACTTGGGACATTCTACAACCGATGTGTGTGGAAAAACAAACATTGTTTTCCAGACATAGACTTGATGCCAGCCAGGATTCTTTCTGAAAGCGTCCATCTGACCACACTCCAGACCTAATTTAGCTACTGTGTGGGCATAATGATGTGGTGACGGTAACGTAGGAGTAAACATCCAGAACGGGATCGCTGCGTGATCCAACTGCCACAAGCACAGGATGTGCCCAATGCGTCACATGGATGTAACGCACCGGGTACACACTACGCACAAACACAATCACATGCACACCCACCAATACACACACACACACACACTTGGCACTTGTCTCAGCCACAGTGGAGACAGCTTCCCGGGGAGTCGAGGCACACGACCACGCCAAGGAGAGTGGCCATTTATTTTTACAATCCTCACAAGGAAATAAAGTGTGGCGTCCTACTTGAGTGCAATTTAAGAAAAAGACTGTGGCTGTCTGCATCTTACATGCTACAGTACAAGACGTCAAGGCTCCTATATACAGCTTTTAGCCAAGGTTTTTCCATGAAGGAATGAACTTTTCTGGAAGTAAACAGCTCTGTTGCCCAAATGCAATTAATTAGCATTGCAGAACAGTCCCATGTCCAATGAAGTTTTACCAGTTGATAACACACATGGCTTTTTACGTTCTTGTCTAATTTAACTAATTTGTTATTGTAATGTTTGTGATTATTGTACACTGCACAGCACTGTGTTTACAGTCAATACGTTTTACTGTATTGTAGACTCTGCTAAAGGAGGGCCCATGCCCCTCAATTTGATCTCTGAGAACCAAATAAAGGTTATGTTGTGAGCTACTCTGCCACTTAATAGAAGACACCACATGAATAATACTGTGGTCAATTGCTCCCTTAGGATATGGTTACAGTTTAGGAGACATTTTGGAAATAAACTGTTAGATTCACCATTCCCTCTATGGTTCCAGAAGGGACACTGACATTTATTACTGACTTTTATAATGAAGGGAATTGCATTCTTTGAATTTGACAATCCAATGAGGCATTATTTTATTAAAAGTCTGAGACTTTACTCAAAAATACTTTACTCACAAACTCCTTCCCATAAGCCCCACCTGGAGGATTCATCTCAACCAGAATATCAGGAGGGATACAGTATGTCTCAAGGTTATAAAATGTTAATATATCTGGTCCATCGTTTAGCCATCTGAGAAGTGACTACTTAAAAGTCTACCTATCTTAATGTTAGTTAAAGGGATAGTTCACCCCAAAAAAAAGGAGTCTCCAGTCCACGGGGTGACTTATCGATAGAAAAAAAGTCATTTTGGGGGTGAACTAACAACATTTTTTCAACACGTCTGAAACATGGAGTTCAACATTGGTGAACTGTGACTGGACATCAACCAACAGCCAGGAAAGAAACGCTGTGGTTGACCCCACTTCTTGGCAGACATTTCGCTTTTAGTTTTCTTTCAGTAAGCGAACCACACCAATAGAAGTCAAATGAAATATACAGCAAAAAAGCCCCCAGCACTGCCCACCACAACCCGCAAAACATGGGAAACTACCACATTAGATACCTCAGAAAGCGTTGGCTACACCGCTTCTGACGCAAATACAGACTGTGACTGTGCCCAATATACAAGCAAGGTGTGGCAGCCTTCCTTGAACTACTTCAACAACATCCCCTGTGCCAGTCTGACTGGTGAAACTAAGCCTTCATAATAGACAAACCTTTCAAAAATAGGTATTCGCCAAAAATAGCAGATCTATAAGCTCACAACTCTCACACCTTTCACAACTGCAACAATGTGTTAATCAGCTATTTTCGGAGAAGAGATTTGGTGTACATGGGAAGAAAGGAGGGGACCAAATATAGACCCCTGGGGATCTGGTTGAGGTTAAATGCCTAAAGCAATAGCTGAGACAGACAGACAGGCTTTGTGTCAACACAGGCTTGAGGCAAACTGTGTTTTATTTCATCTAACAGCATGAAATTCCCCTCTTTCCCCATGGCTGTTGTCCATGAATTTCACGTGTCAAATATATACCGTGTGTGACCTAGGCTTATCCGCTTGGATAGCACAAACAACGTAAACATTAAAGTCAAGACGTACAGCGTGAGTAAATCAAACTAAAGACCTCAATACACCATTGTAGCACCAGTTTCTTCCACCCAGTCTAAGCTGACCTCCTCTGGACTGACTTTCATCTTTGACCCATTGATGTAGGCTACAATGAAACAAAGATTCTTAATGCTTAAATGCCTTAGGGTCACCCAGCCTACAATGGCACAGATTAGACTTTTAAGTTAATGATTCCTTTAGCAGACTGTGGGCCCTTTGTATTGTTACTGCGTCCTTAAACCTTTCAGATCTACATGAAGCGCCTTACATTTTCATAGATTTCATAGTTTCATAGACTTGTTTGACAGCAGTGTTGTGCAAATTAATGTTTTTGTTTGTTTTACACAAATGTATCTTTATTAATATTTGTTGGATTTATGTATATTCAGACATTTAACACTTAAACCCTCAATACCTAAAGTAAACCTGACCTTTGGCTCTGTACTTGGTCTGCTTCTTTCCTTCTACACCAAACCTCTTCGCCGAAAATAGCCGATCTTCAAGCTCACAACGTCTCGCTTGTAGATCTGCTATTTTTGGCTAATGTTCTCCTCAGAATAGGGATGCTATAGGGTTCAAGTGGTTCATGTAAAAAAAAGGGGGGCAAAGTTCCTATTACACTACGATTTGGCAGCCCTCCCTGTAGTAACTCTGAGGAGTCGGCCCCCTAGGGGTCCCGGACCCCCTGTTGAAGAAGACCCCTGCTCTAGTAGAGAGTAAAGGTGTGGGTGTCAATTTGGAGACAGGCAAAAACACAAGGAGGCTAGACAACACTGCGTTCACCAAACCCTTAAGTGGCACCAGGAAGCCCTGATCTAAAACAGGGAAGTTTCAGGAAATACAGCTGTGCTTTTAGACTGCACAGAGACACAACACAGAGGCAGGGCTTCAGTAACATCACAGATCAGGCATTGTTATCAACTTATTGTTATTATTTAGGCCTATCCCTCCCAAGGGGGAAAAAATAAACTACAGTTCCCTCTTCCCTGTCTCTTCCGTCTCTCGGGGTGTGTTGTGTTGCAAGAGTCATCATGATAGGATGGTTTGAAAGCTTCTTATAGTTCTGACTGAGCACAGTAGCCTGAATTAATAAATAAATGCATACATAAATAAATAAAAGTACAAAGTTCATTTAAAAACAGAAGAAGCGTTTAGTCAAAGTATCAAATGAAAGAAGGCTACTGCAGCCTATATACAGTGGTGGAAAAAGTACTCAAATGTTTTATTTAAGCACAATACAGTCCGGAATTCAAAATTTACTTGAGTAAAAGTACAAAAGTATTGGTATGAAAATGTCCTTAGAGTAACAAAAGCAGAAACTACTCATTGTCCCATTTCACACGTTTTAAAATGTATAAAAATCTTTTGTAAGATTGTAGATCTGCTATATTTAAATGGCCGAAATATAGGGTTGAAGTGGTTAATGTATGTTTTTGTAATAGGAAATAGCCTACTCCAGTAAAGTAAAAATACCTCAAAATTGTACTCAAGTACAGTACTTGAGTAAATGTACTTACACCACTACCTATATAAATAACTGTATATGGCTCAAGTCAGATAGTATTTCAACCACCACATCACAGAGCGCTGCGCGTGGTGAGCGACTCACAACTTCTGATAAGATTGTTAAGATTGTTATTCCGTGTAAAGTTTACATAAAGACAACATGAGTCAAGGAAGAAAAACAACATCCATGTAAAACCCCTCTGTAGGAATCATTGCTTATAGTCATGCGGACTAGGCTGATATTATTTGAGAGCCAAGAGTTCATGGCTCAAGTGAGAGCCGTTAGGAATACCATGCAGCCTGATCTGTTTATGGAACGCATAGCCCACATTCACACTAGTGCAGTGGTGTAAAGTAACTATAAGTACATTTACTCAAGTACTGTAGCCTACACTTAACTTACAATTTTTAGGTACTTTACTGTATTTCCAATTTGCAGTATACCTTTACTCCACTACACCTCAGAGGCAAATATTGTACGTTTACTCCACTACAATTATTTGAAAACTTTAGTTACGTTTGTTACTTTGTAGATTTTGAAATTATTATTACAAAACATACATTAACCACTAGAATCAGCCCCTATACATTTTCGGCAAAAGCCAATCTACAAGCTCACAATGCATGGCGACTTCTACATTGCAGTATTGACACTTTTACTTAAAACATGCGAGTACCTTTTCCACCACTGGGAATAGCAGCCTATCTGTTTGGAACGCATGTCCACCCACATTCACACTACAATTTGCAATATTGTGTCTTCTCTATTTCGATGAAATCATTCGAGAGTTATAGTCTAAATTATGAACAAAGTAGCCTACAGTTAATTGTAAAAAAAAAAAGAAAAGAAAATAACGATAACGATTTGCAATCATATTAATTCCGACACACTTACCTGTAACCTGGCTGCCAGTCAATCAATCTCAGTGGCCATGTCAAGCGCGCAGGTGTGGTTCATTATTTCAAGACGATACAGTGACAGAGTTGAGTCTGACAGTAAACCTACAGTCTATCTATGAACACAACTGACACTGACAGGTCTGCACGCCAGACTGTAAGCCCTGTCAACACAACGGTGAATAATATTCACAGTTGTTCCTGTTACCTTCAAAATAAAAGTAAAAAATGTAGAACTGCCCTAAAACAGTGGTTCTCAAACTTTTTCATGTCAAGGACCCCCAAATTGACACTTATTTTCCCGCGGACCCCCATTTGAAAAGATATGCTAGGGACCCCCATAATAAGAGATGATCTTTACGGCTCTAGCAGTGATTCTCAACCATTTTAATTCCAAGGACCCCCAGTTTGACATGCATTAGGGCTACGGACCCCCATTTAATGGCATGTCTATCTCTGGGACCCCAATTTATATTGTAAAATCAATGTTAATTTAACTCTGAGAGTGTACAAATGGAACCAAATGGACCCGTTAGGGTGCATTTGGTTCCATTTGTACACTCTCAGAGTTACAGACCAATAAGGGTCCATTTGGTTCCTAACTATCCATCATTTAGCTGGGGACCCCCTGGAACTCCCTCAAGGACCCCTGGGGGTCCCCGGACCCCACTTTGAGAACCAATGCCCTAAGAGGTAACCGGAAAGCTCGCCCCAAAACACACTCGCCCCTATTTCTTTCGGCCCCCAGCGGTTCTTGTTGTAGGCCTATTCTTGTATTTGGATAAGACAAGGTTAGAAATACGGTTAGGGTTAGGCATAGTTTTACTGAAGGTTTGGTTTTGGAATAGTTTTACTGAGGTTACGTTTAGGAATAGTTTTTACTGAGTGAGGTTATAGGAATACCTGTGGCGACCGTTCCGATGTCGCCAGATTAGACCCAGGGTGAGCGTGTTTTGGGGCGATTGTTCATGTATTCCCCTAAAATACTTTTTGAAAATAATGTATCTTATTACGGATTTGTCGTTCAAAAATGTTGGCAATTTCTGTAGTAAAAAATGAATAAATGACACCTTTAACACATTTAAAATAATTGGCTTTATTTTGAAATGTATGGATTGGAAGTGTTCCTGAGACTGCATGCTGCAGATTTTAATAAAATAAAAAGCACCTTGAATAACATTAGTGGAGTTCAGCGCTCTGCTTGCTAACAGCCACAGTAATAATATCAAACCTTCAAAAATAACACATGGGCTGGACTGATCATCACGTTGATCATAATTGAGCTGCAGTTATTGTCTAATTTAACATGATAGTAATATATAATCTGATATTTTAACAAAGAACTTGAACAGAACATGAAATATTTATCTTACTTTACACAAGCACCAGTCAGTATTCAACGAATAATTTGCAGATTTTCTGTTAAAGTGTAATATTGTGATGATAAATTCGCAATTTATCAACTATGATGATTAAAGGCAAAGGTTTGGCGCTATAATTGTGCCCTGACAAAATATAGTCAAAGCTGTCAGCTGTTTCACAAACGATTATTTACTAAATTAACCCATAAAATCTCTCAACGAATGCTACGGAATGCCAGCAGAGACCCCTACTGGTCAAAATGATAATTTCAGCATAGTCAGACAACAACATAGCCCTTATCAGTAAAATTGACCAAAATATATAAAGGGGATTTCAAGTTGATTTCATTTCACAATAGACAGTAGACAATTTTATATATTACATTATTTACACATCTCTGATCATTGTCATTCATAATCATGTCATGGTTATGTTTCTTAATTGATGTATGGTCCCTTTCACCCCCAAAAGAGACACAGTTTCAGAAGTCTCTCCACAGATGTAAACATTCTTCTTGGTCCTTCTGTGTTGGGTACCCCTTATTCTCAGTGTCCAACAGATCAATAGATAAGAGCAGAGTCACTGTCTGTTTTGAGGACCCAAATCACAGAAATTCAGTATGGGACCTGGGGTCATTGAAAAAACATTACTGTAGTCAAGCAGGGATTCTCCGCCACAAGTCCATGCATAGTATGGATCCATAGATTAAGAATATATAAAGAAAGGCACATCTCCTTTATTTAAAGAAAAAAATGGTTTGCTTCCACAAAAAAGAAGAAAATAGAAGAGTCTCAGGGCAAGGCCCCACTGAAGGTGGCTATAGGCAGGCAGAGGAGAGAGCAGAAGGTGTGCTGTAGAGGCCGGATTTGTGGGGAATGGGATTGTCCACGCCTCCAGTCTGTGGAATCATCAGGTTTGTAACACACAGAGATCTCACATCTGTATGGGATGGAGGGGGTTCATTAGTAACAATGCTTTTCAGTGTTGTGGTGCGTATAGTTTGTATCTACCTATCTGTCTATCTGGCGTGTCTATCACTGTATATCCATGCCTATACATAGCGGGTTTGAGCACCACTGATATAGCAACATACGTTTTTCAGAAAACTGTTATGATTTAGAAGACATTTGTAGAATCGGCCTCAGGTCTTAATGGGTTTAATGTTTGTCTTGCCTCCATACCTGGCAACACACTGTAGGATTTTCTTCTCATCCTGGTCCAGACAGACAGCGAAGGTTGTGTTGTCAGTCCCACTGACCTGCACCTTGTCCACCTTCACCTCAGTCACACTCAGCTGCTGTAGAGGAAAATATAAGTCACTAAATGGATGTTGTCCTGTAGTGCAAAATGCTATATTGCCTCCGTTGCTTCTATTCCTCCATCGCTATTTCACTCATTACTGTCATCTTAAACTCGACTCAGCTGATTTAGATGTTGAGGACTCAAGGTTTTGTTCAATGTTCATTTTCATTTGGGTACCAGTGAGAAATTGAACTGTAATCAATGCCTCTATGCAGGTATAAGAGAATAACTAGTACAAATCGAATATACAAAAACATACAAGACATTGTAGCTTTTTAGATCATATTGTTATCTTGAGGAACCTCAGGAACATTCCCACAGTATGAGAGACGATGTGGAATTTATGCTGAGATCATATCAAACACCCCTTTAGTGTACTGTTTTTCTATACGTAGACTATGGTGTTGCTAGTTCGTTATGAACGCACCATGCAGTTGCCTGCTTCCCACAGAGACATACAGACATCAGAAACACAGAGACATAACGAGACAGAGACAAAAAGATGTGCAATGTCGTCCAGCAACTGAATCGGGCTTATCACAGAGATATAGAGACATAATTAGTCACAGAGACATCAGAGACTTAAAGAGACACAGACATCAGAGACTTAAAGAGACATAAACAGACACAGAGATATTAAGACACACAGAGACACAAGCAGACACAGAGACACAGATAGCATAAACACAGACATCACACACAGAGACATAAAGAGACACAAAGAGACATCAGGTACATAAATAGACATTAGAGACACATACATCAGACACAGTGACATCGAGACATAAAGAGACACAGAAACATAAGGCCAGTTTATGCATTTCACGATTTGGCGTTCTGAGTTTCGTCTGCGACTCGCCACAGTGTTGCCACACAAAAAAAGGAACTGAATGTAATCTTGGGCATCTCTGTGGTGACGGAGTTTACAGTGTCGTCCCAACCAATCAGATTGTACATCATTTTATGAAGACCTTTCATTTTTCCACAGGCACACGGAACTGTCTGCGAAGGTCTACCGCATCAATGCTTTCATTTCGACCCCACTGTCATGTGACTCATTCATTGGTCGCCACTTGTTGCACAAAGCATAAATTGACCTTCTAGAGACACAAAAAGAGACATAGACACAGACACACAAAGACACAGAGACACAAAGAGACACAGTGACACAGAGACACCAGAGACATCATAGAAATCTGGCTCACCTGATTGTAACCCTTCTTGGATTTCCCATTTTGTCTCTTCAGGACCTCTGTCATTGTGAGTTGCAGGCATTCCATCTTTGGGTCTAGCAGGAGAAATTTGCACAGTCAAATCTTCAGTATTAATTCACAGGTCCATTTTCATACTTTCAAATTAACAAATGGCAGAAAATGAAAACATTCCTGTGTAATTTCCAGATCCCACCATAACATAAAATGCTGTTGCATATTTACATTTGTTTATAACATTGGCCAATATGAGAGGAAAATGGTCTTTGATCCATTATAGTTAACTATGTTGATGATTTAAATAAAGCCAGTAGTGAGTAGATATTGGTAGTGTACCTAGCTTCTCTGGGTTTTTACAGGCCTTCATCAAGTTTACGGAAGTGCAGACTTTGGTTTCTCTTTTCCACTGACTTCTCCCACTAATCACCAACTAAAAGAGAGACGGAATAATATTATTATTTGTTATTATAATTTGTTTTATAGTAGCATAGTGCAGCTGGGAAGGAGCAGTCATACAGTAGTAATGATTCTCAGTTCACAACACAAGCTAATATTGATATTTATTATAATAAGGCTTGACCAACACCGGTTGTGATCAAATACCAAAAGTTACAAAGTTGTAAAAATAAACAATGCATTTATAGATACAGCAATAATAATAAGTGTTAACATAGAATTTTCGTACAATTTCGCTTACTCTAGATTCCAAAAGTGTAAGAAAGAAGAGAACATCGCGTTATGAAATGTTTTTATATAGATCCTATAAGATTAAAGAGCTTCCTACCCTATTGTACACCACATCCAGCTTCAGAGGCACTGCTTCCCGGTCTCCATCAATACCAAACCTCTTACCAGCAGCACCTTTACAGAGGGAAAAACACAGACATGCATTTAATGATCCAGATCCATGGATGCATTTTACACACCAATATGCCAAAGAGACACTTGGCAGTGGGCATGGCTTCTCATTAGAGGCATGTAACTTCCAAACTGATTCATGCAACATCACGATACTTCAAGGAAGTGTGGGTCAAATAGTTACAAAGTGCTTTACATAAGAATTAAGGAAAACAGATTTGGGGCCCTATTTTCGCTGGTGCCTTACCCATTATCCCTATACTTCTTTGCCATTTTTTACTATTTTTTTCCGAATAGTTCAACAAGCCGATCTACAACGACTCATTGTGAGCTTGTAGATTGGCAATTTGAACTATTTGAAAATGTTTTTAAATATAGAAAAAAATGGCAAAGAAGTTTAGGGATACTGGGTAAGGCACCGGCGAAAATAGGTGTGGGACAGGTCCATGCCCGCTAAACTGAACTGAAGCTGAACTATTTGACGAGGGAAATACTGTATCCCAGAAAGATTAATTAATAATAATTAGTGTGTGTGTGTGTGTGTGTGTGTGTGTGTGTGTGTGTGTGTGTGTGTGTGTGTGTGTGTGTGTGTGTGTGTGTGTGTGCGTGTGCGTGTGCGTGCATGCATGCATGCATGAGTATGAGCATGAAAGAGAAAGAAACAGTTACCCATGGCCTTGACGGCTCGTGTTCCTGCAGTGTGACCCAGCTCCAGTGAGTGAATGAACACCTCTGTCCTCCGCTGGCCTCCAGCTAACGTTAACTGCAACACCAAACACATGCAATCACACACACATGCATGGAACATTGGCACTTAAAACAAGGCAGTGGCATGTTTCTATTGAATACCTGTGATGAAAAATACTAATACGGTTCAATACCATGGGTATTGGGTAGGAATGTAACGATTTATCGTAAATCGATTAAAATCGATTCGATTTAATAAAAAATGTATCGTGACGCAAACAGCAGAGGGCGGGGAAAAAAAGAGAAGAAAATATAGAATCTTTGTAAGATAATTGATTAAAAAAAATAGTAATTTGCTACTGTATTTAATAGAGGATAAGAGAAAACACAGTATTGTGTACAAAAAAAAAGAAAAGAGAGAGAGAGAGAAGAAAATACTGGATTTGTGGACATAAAAAAATCTGGAAATAATAAAAAAAAAAAAAAAAATTGGGTAATTTGTCTAGAAAATTATTGTGTGTTTAAAAAATCGTGAAAAATCTTTACGTGAACCTAGTATCGTGATTCGGACCGTATCGTGCGTGAGTTGAGGGAATTGTTACATGCCTAGTATTGGGTAAGGATCTTGTAATTATCCTAGGCAAATGCAATATTGCGTGTGTGCGTGCGTGCGTTTGGGTGTCAGCATATCTAACCTCAGCCTGATAGAGCTGGATCAGAGCGGGTCGTAGAGCATGACGACAGTAGTACAGCACCAAGTCAGCCAGGATGGGCAGATGCTGCCCATAGGAACTATCACAAGACTGTGACTCACTTTTAGAGGTTTGCTGTGGGACAATAACCACACAATTTATCACTTCATTCAGATGCATAATCACATGTTTGGCCTTTACCAGCTCTTTGATTATGTAATAGAGAGCAAGATCACAAGTTGTACTTGAGTGAATTTGAATGATGTCAATACTCTGAAATGTGCATTCAGTAATACATCAATCAAACAATGCAATAATGGTAAATGGTATGGTATCGGTGTGGTAAATGAAACGGGTGTTATACCTGGCAGACCACGTTGGCAGGCAGGTTGAGCAGGCTGAGCGTGTTTCTTTCGTACCAAGGATCCAACATTCCAAGGAGGTGGGCGATGTCATTAGTACTGTCTTCTGTGCCCGAGGAGTTGAGGTCCTGGTTTAGCAAATTAAACAAAACAAGTTAGACTAATTTCGGCAGTAATGTTAAATAAACATCAAAAAGAGTCCAAACCATTTTAGCACCAGTAGATCAGATCGACAACAATGCATCAATACTATAAACATTGAATCATAAAAATAAAAAAAAACAATGCAGCAATACTTTTTTATTAACAGGTTTTAGCAAGTAATTTGAATGAAAAGCCTTCACATTTTTTGGAAGAACACAAGTTTTCCACTTTCCCACCAAAAGTCCCCAATGCTAAACCCTTCTTCCGCTTACATTAGATGAGGCATTTCGTTTCAGAGGACTGCCTGAAAACACCATAGGATTAGAAGACCTCCTGCACATCGGCCCTGCTGCAGAGTCCCTCTTCACAGGTACAAAGTAGAACTGCAGCTTGAACGCCCTGCTGAGACGTGGACACACATTCTCCCTCTTCCTCAGGCTGCTGTAGGCACGTGCCACCTTCCCTGCCACATGATCCGCTCCAAACACCACCACCCTCAGCGTATTGCTCTTACTGTCCTCGTCACTGCTCAGAATGGGCCTCCTACGGAAGCAGACATGTTTGAGAGTCTGAGCCTGTGGCTGCGGTTCGGGGCTCCGCAATTGGACCTGCTGGGGCAGAGAGTTGGAGCGCTGGGACCGCACCATAGAGAGGTCTGTGGCTTCCGGGTTGCCCAGGCTCTTGGCCCTGTGAAGTAACCGAGAGCTCTTGGGCTTGACGAACAGCCGGTAGAAGTGCTGGCTGAGGCGGGCAGAGGATTTACTCATGGTCTTTGGGGAGGATCTCTCTGGAACCGGAGAGGAACGAGGCGAGGAAGTGGTATAGAAGTCATCGGGATCTTCAAAGAAGTCACTGTCTGCGCCAGAGGTGACAGAGTAGAGCGAAGGGGGGTAAGACTCGGAGGCTATGGACAGTGTGGAGAACATAGAGTCTTTGGAGGCAGTGGAGAGGGAGGAGACGTTTGAGAAGGTGGAGACACGGTGGTTGGTCCTGTAACTATTTGGGATGATGGACATGGCAGGTGGCTGTACTCCATCCTCCTCCCTGTCGTCTTCTTCTTCTTCTAGATCATCCTCCTCATCTTCATCATATGTGTCATTCTCCTCCTCTTCTCCTCCCTCTCCATTAGTGGTCTGAAGGTCCGTCAGGTCATGCTCATTCTCCAATAGGGTGTTCAGAACATCTGCAGTCACAATGAAACAAAACGGACACAGAGTAAACTTCTGCTATCTTTCATAGAAACAAATCCCTCAATACATTTAGAGTATGCTTTTCAGCAAACATGCTGGATACATTACCAAAATTATCTTTGTCCCACTGAAAAAGGTAACACTTGGCTGTGGGCACGGGTAGAGTCTGCAACATTCCTAAGAGGGGGATAGAAAAATAAAGGTAAACATTGAAAATCAAAGTAATTAAGACACATCAAATCAGTGCTAATATACAGTAAAGTACAACAGCGCTGGAATGTTTTACTGTAACATATCACTCTGCTTTGTTTACAATCAAATTGAGACAGACAGACAGACAGACAGACAGACAGACAGACAGACAGACAGACAGACAGACAGACAGACAGACAGACAGATGAGAACAAATGTATACCAAAACTCAACACACTGATTTTGCACACCAAAAGATGATTAATTGTCTTCATAGTACAAAAAAATCAGCAACCACTGCTTTCATGTTACACTGAGGGTGAAACATGAAATGAATACTATGAAATAGAACCACATCATGTTTTGTGATGTGGTTCATTTTCATAGCATCAATTGATTGTGTTGATGATCTCAGCTTATTTGAGACTAGTGTGTCCTGTGCTCTCACCGTCAGACTTCCTCCCATTGGAAGCTGGAATGCCTATCCTCTCCCGCAGTTTCTCCAGGCCCTGGATCACATGAGCCCGGCCCATCTGCGGGCCAACCACGGCAGCAGCCGTCTCAAGGATATCAGTTACCATGGAGTAGATCTCTCCCAACTCATCCACATTTTGTGCCTGATATAAGGAACATTTATTATTATTTTTCGTTAAATGCCTTTATTATTGACAGGACAGTAGGCTGACAGGAAGTGGGGGAGAGAGAGATGGGGAGTGACGCGCAGCAAAGGCCGTCGGGATCAGGACTCGAACCCGCGAGGCGCAGTCCGAGCCATAAGGAACATTTATGATGATACAATAGTCACTGTTAAGCTGCCAGTGATGGGAACATACCACTACTTCTACCAGATATGTTTCTTCTTGTGATTTGTATGGGGAACTTGTCCAAATGTGTGAATGTGATTATAAGGTAGTCATTCATAAATGTGTTCATTGTGCTGCAATGCAATATATTTCAATGCGTTTCTTGATTAAATTCTCTGTAAAACATTTCTATAGATTTTCACGTTTACAAATTGGGGTAACCACTTAGTCCCATGACCAAACTATAAAGATATATATATTTTTTAACTGTTCTAACTCAAGTGGATGGCAGAGTCCACACCACTAACAACTACAATAGGGATAATATAGTTATAGTTATAAGACCTGAGTCCGATTCTACAAATGCCTTCTAAATCAGTAGTTCTTTTTTGTGCCAAGGACCCCAAAATTGATATATATTTGTCCCGCGGAACCCCATCTGAAAATGTTTTGTGACAGAGACCCCCATAAAATTCGAAATTATTCAAGATTTTCAAGATTTTTCAAAAATGTTAAAAAATAGCAGATATCTGCAATTTTTGAATAGCAAACGCTAAAATCTAAAATGACACAGATGCTTCCCCGGCTAGACATACCTGCAGGGCTGTGTGGATGCTGTGCAGAGGGTATTTGGTGCCCAAGGCAGACTGGTAGGCGTGTTTGATCAGGGTGACGTAGGTCTCTCTCTGGGAGTGCCGAACGCGACAGAGCTGCTCGGCCACAGACAGAAATTCAGCGGGCACCTCAGCTGGGTTCATCAACAACACCGTTCTAAGAACAGGAACACATCCATAGTCAGAGATCGTATACACACGCGTGTGTGCGGGTATGCATGTGTGCGTGTGTGTGCGTGTGTGCGCGTGTGTGCGCGTGTGTGTGTGTGTGCGTGCGTGCGTGCGTGCGCGCGCGTGTGTGTGTGTGTGTGTGTGTGTGTGTGTGTGTGTGTGTGTGTGTGTGTGTGTGTGTGTGCACACGCTCACACGTGTATAAATGTGGAGGAGGAACACACTCTCACGCACAAAGTTTGCATGCATGTACAATAAAGAGGAATTGTCATGTTGAACAGGAAGTTGTGGAGCTGTTATTCAGAAGGCGGGGGATGAATGGGGAGTTTCCAAGAACTTACACGACACATGTAAAACACCACAATTTGACTTGTCAAAAGGTAGTGACCAGGGTGAAGATGAGCTTCAACTACTGTATGTATACCATATAAGAGCATCAGTAAAACACATCACCTTCCTTTTTTTTTTAAACAGTGAGATAATGCTCAGTCTGAAAATAAACAGGGTATTTCCTCAGTCTGTTTACAGTGAAAATAGACTATTATTGAACATGCTGTTGTTCAAAGACTGAAAAAGCTGTTTTAAACTGCACATTGGGGGAATTTTATTTACAATGCAATATGAAATTAGCTCTACTGTAATTTAAATGTTTTAATTAAATTCCAGTTTTTACTCCCTATGTTGTTTATATGAATTGAATACACATGACCCCAATGGAAACAAGACATAGTGCTTTCTTGGGTTCAATCCTTTTAGCATTGTATTTGTATTAAACTGTACTTTCTGTTCTTTTTTGCAAACTGTTGATAAAGTATTCAATCAATCAATCAATGCCATTAGCAGATGGTGATGTCATCCAGTCCGTCAGTGCAACACTTTATTCTAGTACATTCTAACACATATGTAATATTCATAATACATAAACATTATTCTTGAACATAATACTGCCCTTACATGTAATATTAAATATATTCATTATTTGGACATACATGGTCTTGGAGGACTGGTTCGAGACGTTGAGGCCTTGTTCCTCTCTTACTAGTCGGTGATAGGATATGCCTGGTGGGAAACAAGCAGGATTCCTTCATTTAATCACAGCAATAAGGCCAATAAAAGGGAATAATTACAGAGATATGATATTATCAATTTTGTATTGTGTACTCAATGGCTAGTTGTCTGGAGCCAGAGAAGACTGCCATTTTACCTCATAGACAAGAAGATCATTGTTTCATTACATTATATTATCTGAGAGTCTAAAGCATCACGTTGCGTAATAAACATACCAACCCATCACACTTACTGTAGCATGTACATTTGTTATGTGGTTGGCTTATTAATCAATTCAGTCATTCAATTATATAAGTCTACTCTTAATTTTCGTACTTCTCAAAAAGCAGAACACACATGCCGACACAGCGTGTGTCAGTGTGTGTTAGTGTTATAATGTTCTTTTAACACTACATCCGCTTTCAAACTATATAATATTAGAACAATAAAGTACTTCTCTTTTCTCCATTGTGCACCCTGTACAACCCATATTACTCAGTTCAATCTGCATCTGTGGGTTTCATTTCATACTGTAAGTGAAATTATTCTCAAGATGTTCTCTTCCTGATATTGAATCTCTCAGGTGTGCGTTTCGGTTAGGGTTCTCTAAACGATTGGATTTTGCATTGCCACTAGGGGGAGGCCAAGTACAACTGAATCTGATCGACAGAGCAGAGAGGCACTAATAGAGAAAATGATCAACAGAAATATTGACCTGGGGCCTTGATTTCCTCTTGTAGTGTGGAGAGGAGGTTTCTACACACACTGCTGTAGGGCTCTGGCCAGCTCAGGAAACCATGGAATACGCTTATGGCCTCCTCCAACAGTCCCGTGTCTGGAGGACAGTGCGGTGTCTGCAACCAAAGTAGAGCAAGCAAAGTGTTGTTTTTTTTCTCAATTGATTGTACACACAATGTACCCAGAATAATACCTGGGCACTTCAGGAGAGAATACCCAAATAAAATATAGTCATTATTTTTCTAAATGATAAAATCTGGCTGAAATTTCATGTGGAGAGAAACACATTTAAATGTGACAATAACAATAAAAACATCTGGAGTGTGAAATGTTTACCTGAAGAAGAGTGGACGAAAACATGATAGCAAGAGGAGCCACCAGCTCATACTGACACTGCTCCTGAACCTACACACACACACACACACACACACACACACACACACACACACACACACACACACACACACACACACACACACACACACACACACACACACACACACACACACACACACACACACACCACGCCAAGAGCCAAGTTGGTGAAAACCAGTGCAAAGAGTAGGCTACTTCACAGAATTGTTTTGTGGCAAGAACAAGGCTCAAATTTATGTCCAAATAATGCTGGAACTGCTTTCAAGTAGGACAATGAAGATGGCACTGCTAGTAGCCTATAACTGCTTCAAAATAAAACTACATCAATGCATTAAACAATATAAAAGAGGTTGACCATGGACAGTTGTTTCTGGCCTGGACACAGTTTGCACATTAGTTAGTGTCCTTTCGCACAACAAATCCATAGTAGTGTTATCTCTACCCATCAAAAGTTGTAGTTGACAAAAGAAGCAGCCAGCAATTCAATGTGTATTGGTCATTGGAGGATGCATGTGGTTTCTATCATAGACATAACACACAAAGATGGCACATTGGCCACTTGATTCTATGTCAATGTCACTACCAAATTATATATATTTTTTAGTTTTGTAATCGTATACCTGGAGAGTGAGACTAAAACATTTATCCTGTTTTATATACCGTAACATCATCCTATTTAAGTAAAATAAGGTATTTGGTATGAAGACCCACATTTTTTATTTAACGTAAGTATCCTGTATCATAAAATAACTACATGTATGGCATTTGTAACAAACCAAAATACATAAATTGAAAAAAAATCTGCAAGTTGTAATGATTTTAATTGTGGAAAGACCTCCTTCTTCAATAGACATACATGCAGGAGGCAAAGCTTTCCTCAACCAATATGGTGGCCGCATTAACACATCGCTCCAATGAACAGCAGGGGCCAAATGTAGTATCTACGGTATCTACAGGTACATGTATCTAAGGTCTCGATACCATCCCTAGGACCAACCAGTCCAAAGACCAACCAGTAGGGGTCAGCAGTGACAAGATTACACAGTGAGTGAGGAAATCAGAAAAAGGGGAGAATTGGAGTTGACTGAAGATAACATGTGATGAGCATGTAACATCATCTTGTACTTTATAATCTTATTGTATCATCACTGTATGGTCTAAATTAATCACATACATTAATACAATAATCTAAAACATAATCAACAAATTCATCAATTGTTAAACTGATGGTTAGTTTATAGGCCTCTTACCTCTCTGGTCTTACTGATGATCTGTTGCAGGAGGATGAGGAAGTTATCTGGGTCCCTCTTCACCAACTCCTCCAGACTCCAGCGGTTCATTGCCAGGCCTGCTGAGCACATCAGAACTGGAAAAAAGCAGAATAAGTTAATTCATATATAAGTAATCACACAGTACTCGTGTCAAAATAAGAAGAGAGTGCAATCAATGTTACTGTCACATAATTACAGTTGTAAACTAGAAAATGAGCTCCTCGGAGCACAGGTCTCCGCCAGCGGACCCGTGCTATTTTAACCAAAGGAAATCACTTACCCTATCTTTAACCATAGTTTTCTAGAAATGTTCTAATTCTTACCAAAGATAGAACATGTTACTATATCATAGCAATTATATTATTATAGCAATAAGTAATGAGATACAGAGGTGGTAAGCAACCACAATCAAATCAACCATCGAACAGTCATTATTACTACACCAAGCTTCAGACGATGATTTGCTGCTTCTTCAGTTCGCGTACTGGGAGTTAGTTGCATTGTGTGATCTCAGCTGTGATCTCAGTTTGTACTGGAAAGTACTGTTCCTGATTGATCCTGTCTAAGCTATTTATATTACATCAGAATATGTAATATAGACCTGCCAGCCACTGGTAACTGATTTCCTTTGGTTAAAATAGCACAGGTCCGCTGGCGGAGACCTGTGCTCCGAGGTCGTGAATGTGATGTCACATGCAGCTTGACCAATGTTGGGTGTTCTCAGACGGACACATAGAGACGGACGGAGAGGAAGAGATACTCTCCATTAATCCTGTCAATATTACATACTGTCACGTGTCACTTGACCAATGTTAGCTTGGCTGATGGATAGGTGTGGGGAAACTGGGAAACTAGGGAAACTGCATTTCAGTCTTTGTGAGATGTGTTACTAGACACCTTTACGAACACATTGGTGAGGATTTTTGGTAAGGAATTTATTCCAAAATTGGAACTTTTTCTGCTAATATCCCCTGACTAAATGTTAGCTTGGCTGATGGCACTGATGTCACTTCGAAACATGTAAACAATGTTTCGAAGTGACACACCTACATATTGTCACGTGTCACGTGAAGCTTGACCAATGTAAGCTTGGCTAGGGGGTGGGGGGGGGACACAGCGGGACGGGAACGAAAACATACTCTCCACCATGCCTTCGGCCTGGCGGAGACAATGAGTGGATGAAAAAAAAACATTTGCAGTTAAAAGGAATAGTTAATGAGGGGCATGGGCGGCTCCAGGGGGGGGGGGGGCCTAAGCCTCCCCTGATCTATCTCCAGACTCTGGGCAAATTGAAGCAAATTATACTTTTCATAATATATTATTTGTATTAACTGCAATTACCACTGACTGTCATCTCCATGACAACACTTCTCTGTGTAGTCCACAACACTACACTTGTATTATGGGCTGTCATCTCCGTCACTACACTTGTATTATGGTCTGTCATCTCCGTGACTTTACATTACTTAAGACCATTTTTCAAATATTTAATTATTTTACATTTTGGTCAAAATAGCCAATTGTACATCGAGGTGCCCAGATTTCCCTAGTGCCCACCTATCCTGTTACCCTGCTGGATGATGATGATGATGATGATGATGATGATGATGATAATAATAATAAAAAAATGCATAGTGCATTTTAGCTGTGACAGTGAATGAATCCACTGACTGACACCATAATGCATAAAGTTCAGTTCAAAGTGGTATTAGAATCTTGTGTACAGGTACATAAGAATAGTAGCCTACTTATGTTTGCTTCTATAGACATTGCAGCAGCATAATTACAAAAACAAAACAAAAACCGTACATACAAAGACAGTAATACAACATTACACAGCCTAACAACAGCAGTAGCATACACAACAGTCAAGGCCACTAGTTGTAGTTATATAAATATAGACATGATGAGTAGTGTGGCTTGACCGACCAAACCTTTGACTCATTGAAATCTTTCTTTGTGGACCTTTAAGATTCTTTTTGAGTAGCCTACCCCTGATATATGAAAGACAATGAACTGACTTCTGAGTAACACTGAGTAACTAAACTATGAAATCATATTTTATGCAATAATAATCTGCTAATTATACATTCACAGAATTATTTGGACTGTGGTATAACACTATACATTTAGTAATGTGTATTTATGTTATGTGGAATATTAAACTAGAATCATTGAATCTTGTTTGTTGTTATTAGGCCTAGTATTATTCATCATTATTGTCTGTTGCCTAAATTCATTAGCCCCTGCTCTAAACAATTCAGCCCCCCATAGCAATCAAAATTCTCTGGAGCCGCCACTGATGAAGGGTCATACAACGGTAATTTTATTTTCAAAATGGACCCTTAAAGGTCTGTAACTCTGAGAGGGTACAAATGGAACCAAATACCCGTCCCCTTTGTACACTCTCAGAGTTATGGGGTTCCTTGAAATGAGTTTGAGAACCACTACACTAAATACACTTGTGTACACAAAATGTGTTGAAGACAGGGGTAATCTCTGCTAATAGCAAGGAATCCTTTAACGGTTAAAGACATTTGAAGAATTGACATCAGGTCTTAATGGGTTAAGGTTTAACCCATGAAGACCTGAGGCCAATTCTTCAAGTGCCCTCTAAACCAGCAGTTCTCACACTTTCAAGATGTTTAAAAAATGTTCAAAAATAGCAGACGTACAACAAGCCCTCAGCGCGGCATGTAGTGACGTGCTGTGAGCTTGTACATCTGCTATTTTTGAATAGCCAACGCTAAAAATCTAAAATGACAGATGCTTTTCCAGGTTTGATGGGTTAAAGGAAGGCACAGCAAGGAACTTTTACCTATATCTTGCACGTGGTGTCCCACACACTACTTGATTATGAAACGTATGAAACATTGTGAAAAGTTGCATCAGTTCATCATTATCTTGAAAGTTGTCTATGGTGTGTAAAACACTTGCGTGGATGGTTTGTGTGTGTGTGTGTGTGTGTGTGTGTGTGTGTGTGTGTGTGTGTGTGTGTGTGTGTGTATGTGTGTGTGTGTGTGTGTGTGTGTGTGTGTGTGTGGGAGGCAGATACAATGTGATTCGCACCAACCTACAGTATGCCACATCAGACTTATGGCGCATGACGCCCCACTCATACACTGCAGCAGCATGTGGCACAACTTCCTCCCAAAGTGTCAACCCGAGCACTTCCGCTAGCACACTATAATATGTCTTTCTGACGATATTGAATCAACAACAACAACTGTTGCTTGGCAATGAACTCATTGGCTCTCTGGTTTAGGGTTTAGCGACACATGTTTTCCTTGTGTTAAAACATGTGAGAAACAGACAGACGTACAGTAAATAAATGATATAATGTAAATGGGGAAGAAGTGAACATCTCAGTGGATTTTTGTAATAATTTGTTTTTTCCCCCCACTGCAAAATCCTGTGTTCATTTAACTCTGAAGGAGTAAATAAGTATCACACTAAAAAACAAGACAAGCAGCAGTCAGTGAAGTCATCAGCTGGTGAGAAATATTCGGAATTGAGTCTGAAAATCTTACATCAACCCTCGACATGCTGGGTTGTCTTTTTTGTGTATTTTAATTGCATCTGAGGTAGATTGGATTGTGTCAGTCCCTGCAAATCTCTCTCTCATTTCCCTGTAACTCTGTCTCATTTAGATTTCATGCATGTGTGGTATACACCAGTGGTTCACAACCTTTTCAGGCCGTGACCCCCAAAATAATCATATTTGAACTGGGGACCCCTCACCCTGGAATGTAGGAGTTGAGGCATAACATTTAAAAAAAATATTGCCTCTTTCTTATATTATTTGACAATTTGGCCAATATTTTACCAGTTTTTATAGTATAGTTTGTTGGGTACTTTAGGTGCAGTTATGGTCTTTTTTTTCTTTCTTTAAAACATTTTCACTTCACTGACAACTTTACATTACATTACAGTCATTTAGCAGACGCTTTTATCCAAAGCGACTTACAATAAGTGCATTCAACATAGGTAGGGAACGAAACTACTAATCACCAGAAGTCTTAAGTACATTTTCTTCTAAAACAAGCAGCTAAGAGTATACCTAGCGCTAAGGTAAAAGTGCAATATATCACTTCACTTCATCTGGGGACAACCCCACAAAATCATGTGGGGACCCCCTGGGGCTCCCGACCCACAGGTTGAGAACCACTGGTATACACCAAGAATCCACTTGTCCACTTAGAGGGAATGGTCACTGCAAATCAATACCAATCCTATGATGATACATTTGTTATATCCTGATGGGATGGCAATTCCCTCAAACTACATGGCATGAGTGGTCACTGAATGTTTTTTATCGGTATGCAAATGATGTGATTCATATGCTATGATCTTCGCAACCACCATATCTCAACCCATCATCTAAAACACTGTTAGAATGGTGTTCCATCCCTCCAGTAGAGTTCCAGAGACTTTGTCAGTGAAACTTTGTGTTGAGAGAACAGTGCTGTTGTGCAGAGGGCAGAGTTAAATTGACACTGAGGATTTTACATTTTGTATGGCATGTTTATTCACAACATCTGAAAAACATGTGAAAACCTACCAACATGACAGAATAAAAACTATAGCTGTTCATCTTTCCTTACCATTCCAGTGTTGTGCTGCTGTGGGGCTTTGTCTGAGGCCATCCAGACACCTATCAAAAGCATGCTGGATCCGGTCCTCTGTGCACGTTGTGTGCTGCATCTTCAACACTGAGGTCTACAAAAGGAGAAGATATAATGTTTATAAGATGAGCTGATTTTAATGCGGTCTGTGTGATGCTCCATGCTAAATAGAAGCCAACAGGATATAACAGGTGCAGATGGATGGATGTATATGCAAAAACGCACGCATATGTATTGTTCAACATATTTCTATTAACAGTAGCCTGCCAGAGCATCCCGTCCCATACCAACAGGGTCAGTGACAGCTTTTACTCATAGGTCATAGGACTCTTGAACTCATGGACTATGTCACCAACATCCCATTCCCATACAAACAAACACACAGGCACACACATATTCACACATTGTGTTGTCGCTGTGGGCCCGTCCCAGCAGGCACGGCCACCGAGGGAGCAGGAGCAGAGGTCTGGTATGGGGAGATACTTCAGCACACCCTGGATAGTTCATAGTGCCCTTTGGCCAGCGGCATGGAACAATGTGCGTAATCACATTCTCAATCAGCTCAAAGTGATGACATCTGTGGTATAATTAGTGTGCTGCAGCTTTTATAGCCTTAGGTCTCTCCTCAAAAGGCAGTCACTCTCCTTGGTGAATGACGCAGTGTCGGGCGGTAAGCTACCCAGTCCAACTTTTGGGGAATGTATCCACAAGTTTCCTAGGGCGTTGTGGGCATCACGTCCTGTCGATTTCATTGGATGTCATTGGATTTGATTGGATTTGATTGGATCAAATCGACAGGAAGTGATGACCACAACGCCCTAGGAAACTTGTGGATAAGTAAGTAAGTAACTGTACATCGACTCTCATTTTGTATCTCTAATAGGCAATCTAGGGTGAGCCTATACTCATTGGAAAGCATCCTGTTGAAACTACTCCTATTTGGGAAGAACCTTTGTTTTTGCTGCTCTTTGAAACCCTTCCCCAAATAAACTGTTCATGATTCATCCAGAGATCTCTGTCTGTGTTGTTGGTAACGACAACGACAACCCCCCCCCCCCACACACACACACACACACACACACACACACACACACACACACACACACACACACACACACACACACACACACGCATGCACAGTATTTACTGCAGCCACTATTCACCTGCACTGTGTATGTATAATACCATAATGACAAAAGCTTGACATTTTAAATTTAAGCAGAATACTATTCATGCAGACATAGTACCTATGCACTACAACTGCAGCTCCTCCACTAATTTATCTGCCTCTTTCTATGAACAGCCAGCCACGTCAACTTATCTCAGTACATACTGTACTGTACCTGTCAGCTGTTTTGCATGAAAACGGATAAGCAGATAGTTTAGGTACACAGAAACCAGAATGGGCAGAAACACCAGAGTCAAATCAGAGATTACGTCAGAGGTAAAGGATGGAGTTGTTTATGTTTTTAGTCCCAAAGCTCCCAAAACGCCATATTGAACAGAACCTTCATCAAAGTCTACTGTGTGCAACCAGGACACACTGACCCAACTGCTAGATCTTCCAATATCTGCCCTACCCTATATGTTTGTGTAAACAAGAAAGTTGACAGACAGCCACCACAGTCACGCTATGCTGTGTCAGCACAATACGTGACAAAAACCAGACACTTCATCAGCATTATGAAAGCTTAGTGGCGAAATGCATATGCATATGGTCTGTATGCTTATTGCTTACCCGTGCCAACTGAATTAATCACTTTCACTCTGGTGTCCCATAAGTAACTTTTTTATTTTCAAGGAAAAAAGTGAAAAAAGCTGATCTACACGCGTTACGAGCTTGTAGATCAGCAACTTTAATATTTTTTTTATTACGGCTTGTGGTTAAAGTGCCTGAAGGCATTCCATTACTCTCTCTCACTGCACTGATTGGCAGCTTATTTAAGAGGCCTTCACACTCACATTCACTCTCTATGCTGAGCTATGCAGTATAACGCTGCTGCCGACTACAAAACCTCCTCCACCTATTGTACCCTGAATGGGTTTCAGATATAAATGTACTGCTGGAGCAGGGGTGCATCCCCAAGAGTAGAACCATATCGCCCACAGCACCCAGTCAAAATGTTCTGCCATCTCCATCTCAAATCAGATGACAAAAAACATGAACACAAGCAGATTTTACAACTGCCACACTCTCCTTACTGATTTGAGTATGAGAGAACATCATGATCACACCAGTTTGAGGTGATTGTCTAAACAGCACGAAGGATATGTGGACCTCATCCTGTGTGATGAGGTCCACCTATAAGTCTGGTCTATGTCGAAGGTGTGAGACTCACACCTTGAGACCCGTTACATGCGTAGTTGCCCACAACAATAGTAGTACGCACACGCACACGCACACGCACACGCACACGCACACGCACACGCTCACGCACACTATGCATTCATTCTCATCCTGTGCTTTCCATCTGAACCTAATCGCTGAGCAGCTTTAAAACTGTCAAACAGCTGCTCGTACTTATTTGTCAACTTTTCGTCAATATTTACATTTTATATTCTCAATATTGTGACCTTGTCTCTTGATAAAGGATGAATATGCTGGCAGCTTAGCTTTGTAACTACAAAGCAAGATACAACACTCTTGGGGACTTAATTTCATAATATGAAAAACAGATGCTGCAAGTGAGCCTGTGGAAATCCTGATTGACCTTTTCAGACAAAGAGTTTTTGTTGTCAGATCGGAAATTTCAACAACTAACATAATGGGTTGTAAAACCAAATCACTTGGACTGTGGATTATCACCTAAAGCAGTGGTTCTCAACCTTCTCAGGCGGCGACCCCCCAAAATAATCATATTAGACCTGGGGACACCCCTAAATAATCATATTTGACCTTGGTTTGGGACACCCCAAAATAATCATATTTCCCCCCAAAATAATCATATTTGACCTGGGGACCTCCGAACATTTTAGTTGAGGCATGACATTTATTTTGACTCAGTTCCACAGATAAATATTGTGAAAATAGACGATCTACAAGCTCACAACTCTTGTAGATCAGCTATTGTTAAAAGTTTAGCCTCTTTCTTATATTATTTCATGTTATTATAGGCTATAGGTATTAAAAAGGTCACTTCACTGACATCTGGGGACCCCCCCCCCCCCCCCAAAAAAAAAAAATCATGTGGGGGACCCGACCCACAGGTTGAGAACCGCTGATCTACAATGTAAAAGTACAAAATCCATCCATGAATGTTCATAACACCAAAACAGCATTATAATGTGCCTATGTCTTTTCAAATAATTATAATGGCCTTGAATGAGGGCTCCAGCTAGAGTCTTGAGAGCACTTTTGACAAAAAAGAGGAAATAATAAAAAAAATATTTTTGATATATTGAGGGGGTATTTGAGAGATATGTGTCATCACATTTGCAAGGTAAATTAACTGGTGCTCTGAAAATCCTAAAAATAAACATACTTCATCAATACGGTATATCAGAGTGGTTGTTTTTATGAAGGATTCTATTTAATGTCATTGCTCAGTGTTCTAAAGGAACGTTCATTGAATATATGAATGGAGACCGACAGTAGGGAATGTTAGTTTTTTTCTGACTGCGGCTAAAGTTTGTGGCTATCAAAGCTGAAGTGACATCCTCGCTTGCCTCACTGGGGAGTTTTGCTATGGATATGTATGCAAACATGAGGAAATAAAAGTACAAAACTTTGCAGTTTTACAGTTACAAAAATAGAAAACTTCCTCATCAAGCAGAAACAAAACTTGAAATGATGTAAATGCGTATATTTTTCTTACATCAATCTGGTCTGTACACGGGGTGCGGGTGTGTGGGTGTGTGGGTGGTGGTAGAACATTTAAGCAGGGGAACTATCCGTTTGGATTTGACTAGGCAGGATAACCTAACATCAGATTATGCTCTAGCACATTTTGTGGAAGATTTGTATGATTATTAAGATAGCTAAAACTTCACATGTGGTTGAGTTCACCACAAAACCTTTCCGCTGAAAATCCCCTATCTACCAAGAGCAAAGGTTTCAGGTGTACAGTAGTGTCAATGAATCACTGATGTAATTATAGCCATATATACTACAAGGCTAAAACATTTTGTGGGTTTACATAGGCTATAGGGCCTATAGGGCTAATGAATTGCAACATTAGTCTCCATAACTGAATCTTTCACGTTATTAAGAATTATTTGGTTTAACGCCAAAAAAGGTTACACAAATTGAAAGGTAACCATCTAAAGTTTAAACCCATGTTCCTCTTATTACAGTATGTGCATCTTGTGAACATGTGCATGTACATGCATTCCATTGTATGTTTCCTTATGTTTTGTGACGTGTGATGCTTGGAGTTCGACGTGGAACTTTGACCGAATATCAACCAATAAGTAATTTTGTAGTTTTCTTCCAGTGAGACAACCATTCATATGAATTACACACCAGAAAACCGGAACTGCCCACTACCTGCAAGACAACATGGGGAACTTGTGTTGGCTACAACGCGTAATATGACGCACATGTGTGATCGTGCCCTTAGATGTGGCAGCATTATGAATTTCCAATTAAGGGCACAGTCACACTTAAATGCGTCCGAAGCGTCAGCTTATACGTGTTCAATTCTATGCTACAGTACAGAGTCCAACATTGGTGAATTTTTCCCAGACATCAATCAACCAATAAGAAAGAAGTGCTGTGGTTGATGCCACTTGGCAGCCATTTCACTTGCAGTTTTCTTTCAGTGAGCCAAACACTCCAATGTAATTCAAACGATCTACACACTAGTGATGGGTCGTTCATGATTGATTCGTTCACAAGAACTAGTTCTTTGCCGTGAACGAACCCGTTACTTCCTGAAACTGGTCACCCCCCCCCCACATACACAGGACGGGAGGTTAGGCTGTTCCCGCAACAGACAGACAGCGGTGCGGTTGTGTGTTTTTCACTAGACAATAGCGCTACTGAACAAGTCATTTGAACAAATCCAATCTGGGAGCCCAGAGTAAATGAGAAGGAAAAACAGCGCCCTCTGCTGTTTGTACTATCTCAGTTGGCTCTGGGACAAAGACGACGGAGCACCCGTGCGCAAGGAAACCGGGGTTTTGGTCTGCCTTCAGCGTTTCACTTCCGGTGGTGCGACTATGTTTTCATTCCCATTAACAATATTTCTACACGGAACACTAACACCACTTCTCCCAGAGAACATGGATCGTTTTGGCTATAAGCCCACTTGTTTCTATGATGAAAGAGCAAGTTAAAATGTGAATATCTTTCCGAGGTTTTGTCTGCTCCGCGGACGCTATTGTTAAATTTGTTTCGATTTGTTTCGAGTAGGGAAGGATCGGCGGACACGTAAATCCCGCCCACTACATTTGATTGGGTAAAGTGCGGCCTGCTTCCTGATCTGAAGGCACGCCCACTTGTAGGCCAGTGTGTACACGTTATGACGAACCTTCACGACAGATTCCAACGCAGAGCAGAATCTGTTCTTGAGAGATTAGAACGAATCATATGAACGGATATAATGGTGAACGTAAACGAAATCGTTCGTTCACTGAAATGAACGTTTTTTCCCACCACTAATACACACCAGAGAACCGACACTCCTGCCGGCACTGTCCCCAGCCCTGCAAGACAATATGGGGAATTGACGCGTCTGAAGTCTGGGCTTGCGTTGGCTTGGCTACGGCGTGTATGAAGCGCTTGTGTGACCATGGCCTAAAAAAGAAATGCAAAACTACCCCTTTCACATCCAAACCCCAGGGCTGACATCATGTACTGTAGGTGTAGGCTACTGTAAAACAACATTAATTGTGAACTGTCATATTTTGATGTGTTGATATCTGCTATGTACTTCTGTGTCTCCTCATCCTGTTTTCACTCATCTTTGTTGTTTTACAGTACACAGATTTGTAATGGCAACTAGTTCCCCTTAACAAAAAAAGGCCATTATCAGAAAATCACACATTCATAAATAACATCAGACAGAAAAGGTCCACTACGTCTTCTTTCCCAGGGACCGTTTTCAGTTAGTACAAGCATTGCTAAGTGGCAATTGCTAATATTTTCAACAATTATGTCTTGAGCCTCCTAAGCCACCCACAGTGAGAGGGGAGGCAGGCTCATGTTAAGAGCATAGGTGTCCCTATTTTAAGGCTAATGGAGGGACTTTTCTCAGAGTTGACAAAAGGGACAGGAAACATGTCATTGTCTGCAGATGGGAGTCTACTAACTGGCCCTTAGGGCTTGAGGCCGGCGGATGAGGAAATTAATGGTTACCCCTCGCTTCAGACGGGACACGTACAACACCAAGTCACACGTTCTTGCAAAAGATATACACTGTGCAGAACACATTCAGCCAGAACACACACATTTAAGGATAAACACATGCAGGCATGCACTTGTGTGCACGCACACACACACACACACACACACACACACACACACACACACACACACACACACACACACACACACACACACACACACACACACACACACACACACACACACACACCAAAATCCCTATCCCATCAATAAGAACATGGAATTGGGACAGGAAGCCCATGCAAATCCAAATGTCATGAGGACAGAGAAGTGAAGTTCAATATTATCCTCCATTGCTACTGTGCTTTTCCTACAGCAACCACTCAATGACAACAATACCGACAGCTTTCAATGTAAACAACACATCCCAGTGGGACATTTCTCAGGCCCCCCCATCTCCTCAAAGATGTATTGTGTCTTAAGAGGTGTCCTGAGTGCCACTGAGCGTGGGTAGAGAGGTGTTTGTGAGTGAGCGTGTGTGTGTGTGTGTGTGTGTGTGTGTGTGTGTGTGTGTGTGTGTGTGTGTGTGTGTGTGTGTGTGTGTGTGTGTGTGTGTGTGTGTGTGTGTGTGTGTGTGTGTGTGTGTGTGTGTGTGCGCGTGCGTGTGTGTTTCTTATCAACACTAATAACTCCGGTCATTGTGAGAGCTGTGCCGTGTTGGATAGTAGCCAGGTGAGAGTGGAAGGAACTAATAAGTCAGAGACGTTATGACTGCTGTATCCAGGCCGGGGCTGGATGAAGACACAGAAAGATAATAAAGCAGTTGACCTCATATGAGGTGGCACTACACCAGCAAACCAGCTAAAGTTATTTGTAACATTGTCGATTCAGCAGCAGTTAAATGTGATTTATTTTAGCCACATACTCATCTTTTAATATGAATTATGAGATAAACCACGTTCAATGTGGTGTCCCTATTTTGGGCATCTTCCTCAGTAGATTACAGTGATGGCCTTTTAACATTAAAAAAAGTTGTCTCATGTGGTGAATTTGTTTTTGACGTGAGTTATGTTGCAAATCAATGACACTGTAGACTTTCATAAGAGGATGTATGCAGTACATCCCTAAGAGTCAACAAGGTCACTTCCACTTTTTCACTGGTAGCAACAGCGAAAAGCCTCATTGTAAAATGTGTGTAAAATCTGACCCATTTTTGCAATTTCAATGAAATGAGTACTGAGGACCTATAGTAGCAACACCCATAAAAAGACTACAGGAATATTCATAGGCTTCATGTATATACAGATAGCTTTCACATACGCTATCTGTATATACAGTATGTATATATCTTTCTGTTTAACCTGTCTATCTCTTTCCCATTGCTCTTACTCTACCTCTGTCCTCTCTGTTCTCATGGAATACTACAAAACAAAGGAGCGCGCACGAAAAAAGGAATTTCACCCACTGCTTTACACCTGTAAAACTGTGATGTGACAAATAAAACAGATTCTGATTCTATTGATTGCAGTTTATATTAGTCTTGATTGATACTGATCTCAACGATTTGTATTTTAATGTGCAATGCATTTTAATCGGACAGCATACCAAACTAATATTACAGATATTGGATATTGGATACCAATTATTTGGAGGGGGAGAACAAAATAAATGCTGCTTCATTATCCACAAAAACCTGTTAAAATAAGTTTATTCCTCACTGTGAAATAATGCTGTTGCATTTCTTCCATTTCAAAAGACTAAAAGAGATATAAAAAAATTGGGGCAGAGGTTCTGCTCTGGCATCCAGGGAGTGTGTGTGCACAGTTTCGCTGCAAGAAAGCCAACGGTGCCGGAGATTAGCTGTACACAGAGTGACAGAATGACACACGGACACACACACACACGGACAGACGGACGGACAGACAGACAGGGGGTAAAACATAGTCTCGCCATGCCTTTCGGCCTGGCGTAGACAATTAGTCCCCACTCCCCAGACAGCCTAAATATAACTATTACTACAAATATGGAGTTGTCATGACAAGAGTCCAAATCATGTGAACAACCAAAGTGGTTATAGTGTTTCCCTCCTTCTAAATTTTCCTTGATCTACATACACACTTGGTATACCTCTGTCTTTGCTTTCCTCTCTCCTTCCCATGTCTTACACGGCTCCCATTACCAGCAGCTTCCTAAACAGGAAGATAGCTTCCTAGCTCAGCTGAGGAAGCAGGTGCCTCCCTATTGTTGTGGTGTGATCAGCCGCTAAGATAGACTCCCACAGACCACGGATAATGATTAGCGTGTGTACATACAGTATGTGTTTAGAGACTTGTCTATGCATAATTATGTGGTGTGTGTGTGTGTGTGTGTGTGTGTGTGTGTGTGTGTGTGTGTGTGTGTGTGTATGCACACGTGCGTGTGTTTACATGCAAGACAACTGTGTGTGCGTGTGTGCGTGTGTGCGTGCGTGTGCGTGTGCGTGTGCGTGTGCATGTGCATGTGCATGTGCATGTGCATGTGCATGTGCGTGCGTGCGTGCGTGCGTGCGTGCGTGCGTGCGTGTGATTCTGTTGACCGTCATGATTGTTAAGAGTCTGATTAGCATTTAAAACACTGACTCCTCTCATCAACTAAGTGAGAAATGGCACGTTTAGGTTTGGGAAAACAAAGCACTTCCCCTTTGTTCAAAATAACCATAATCAGCTTTATGTTGTGAACCGGTATAGTTTCTTTTCTTGTTATTAGAATTGTGAAAACAATTGAAAATTTGACCTGACTTCTAGCAGTATTTTATAAGATTCTACTTACTTCTCAGATTGGTGAGCGTGCTATATATAATAACCCCCATGACAGTTGACCAATCAATGGAAGCTAAAGACATATCTTCCAGTGGGTGGCAAGGTGGGTAGAATTATTTTCAACATATTTTACGTTATTTGGAGGTCATTGTTAAGCCTTTATTGACAGTAACTGTGGAGAGAGACCGGTAATATTAATTAAGAGCGAGTAGTTGAATGACATTCAGAAAATGGTCCACCTGGTGGGGAATCGAACCAGGGTCCGGGACTCGTTAGTCAGGGCATTGCGCCCATGTGGTATGCACCCTAAACACTTGAAAGGTGGGCAGAATTGATGCCACAAGTGACCTCTGCTTAATTTAGAGCTTCAGCCACAGAGCTTACCCAGGTTAGATTAAGGAACTCTGAAAATGGATCCTGTCGAAAGTTCACAGAATGTGAAGCATGTTTGTCAGCAACATATCATTAAATGTTTTGACCAAACTCACAAACAGTCTGGGCATTCCAGCAAGACTACACCATTTTGTTCACCATTACCAGACAGATATTAATCTATTGTTCAATTCAGGAAAGTCTGAGTAATAGTATCTAAAAGTCAGCTAAAGTAGTTAATATGATTTCCCCTGATCAAACTGGCTTCATGAGAGGTCGTCACTCATTCTCTGATGTTCAATGTCTCCTCAATGTCAAATACTCTCCAGCATCTAAGGAGGTGGTAGAAGTGGTGATCTCTCTGGATGCAGAGAAGGCTTTTTGAATGGGGAACCTATCTGAGTGATTCCAATCTGTTGCTCCTCACCAAGGGCATTGTTCACAAATGGGAAGCACTCATGGTTGCCACGCACACATTTTTACCAATGACAAGGGGTCACGGCAGGGTTCTCCGATGAGTCTACATTTATTTGCAATAACCATCAACTAATAGCTTTCCATCATCAAATCAACATGGACAAAAACTGAACATAAATTGTCATTGTATGCTGACCTTCCTGCCAATATGTCATAGGCAGGAAGGGTTAACTCTGTTCAACTGTGATGAACGTCCTTCTTATTGCAGATTCCTCTACCTTTCCCAAAGCCCCCTAATCTTTCTCCGCAATCAGTTTCCCAGTCAAATGTCCATCTGAAGTGACAAGGTTCCTGGAATACATAAATTACTCCTTCAGCGATTCCGGGTCCAGGGCGGTTTGGGACTACCAGACTTTCTTTCTTTGTTTCTATTGCGTTACAAATATACAAAAGATGGGTATTGTATAAAATTGCTCTACCTTGTTTTTCAATAAAAAGACAAAAAGTTGCAAATATAGATAGATATATCAAACAAAATTACTCCCCAAAAAGCAATACATTATTTATGGTGTCTGTAATACAAATAACGTGATAAATCTACTATCAATTATTGAGGGATAAATGTAGGCTTAAGTGATGACTGTGTTTTACCATAAATGGAAGAGTCATTCTACTCACTAATATGATACACACAATACAGAACTTAAGTAAACCTAGAAATACATGCTTTAAGTTTAATATGATGTCACGTTATAACATTAACAATCTCTTTCTAGGCTTTTCAAGTACATATAAATACAGCACGTTTTTGTGTGCAGAGCAGAGGTCATCCTTGTTCAATAGAAACCTTTGAACCTTCCGTCCACAAAAAGCAGATAATCATATGATGTAAATGCATTCATGCAAATATCACACAGCAATAGCAAATGATTATGTTGTTACTGACAACACATCACTTGTTGCTAAAGCATAATGCTTTGTATAATGATCTATTCTGCATGTTTAATTCAATTGGTTTTAAGAGATAACCACAACGTGCATGTGAAAGTAATCATGTTAATAAAAAGATCATGTTAGAATATGTTAGGTTAACAAATGTGTGATACTGTAGAATGTTTTACATTGGATATGGCTGATATCAGTGTGGCAACAGGTGTGTGTGTGTGTGTGTGTGTGTGTGTGTGTGTGTGTGTGTGTGTGTGTGTGTGTGTGTGTGTGTGTGCGAGCTCACATGCAAAAGTGAGGGTGTGAGTGCACAGTGGGTGTAGTAAAGGTGGAAGATATGATCAATAACACACTTACAGAGAGGCAAACAGGAAGCAATGCTGTGAACACACTGCCAGGGAGGGGTACTGACAAAACCTCTCCTAACCTCTGTAACACCGCTTTCACTTAGATCACAAAGATAGGCTATATATTCCAAAGATATTTTGGGAAATATGCTCATTTTGGGTTTCCAACTGGGAAAGATATTGATATATTACAGCTATCTCTCTAATATAAACCACACACACCACACACACACACACACACACACACACACACACACACACACACACACACACACACACACACACACACACACACACACACACACACACACACACAGTCATAATCCAGAGGGTTCACTTTTTGCACAATTTAAGCCCGACACGTTTCCTCTAGAGAATCATGGCTGGGAGATAGTTCACAACATTTCACAACATGAGGATGTATTGTAGTACACATGATTTTGTAATACAACAATTTCCTAGAATAATGGACAAACAACTTATGGTGGCCTCATTCTGTAGTGTCTCGCAAGTTTGCAGAGATCAAAGACAGTTGAACTTTAAATAATAACAATTGTTTCGTCATGGCTTAACTGAAAGATGTATTTATTCAGGAGTTTTTATGCTTTATTCTGATAGATACAGTATAAATAGTGAAAAGAAATGGGAGATGCGAACAGAGAACAGGGGAAAGACTCAGAGCCAACTGTCCCACTGGCTGGGAGTCAAATCGAGCACAAACTGATAAGGGCATTCTGTGCCCATGTGGTATGCAATGCATGATGCACCCTAAATATTTGGACATCGGTCGCCCCGTTTGGGCTTAATTCAACTGAGCAACATTAATGACTGGAAGAAAATAATTGTTTTAATTACACCGGGGTGTAAGTGGTTAACAGGGCTCCGCACACAGTAAACATCTCAGCCAACTGAGCCTGGATTACACTACCATCAAAGAAGCCTTCACGGTTCATTCAAATTCAGTTGTTTGTGAAATCAAATTCTCACAGACACCTGACTTGTCAGATTCAATGAGTATCATGGACATTTTACAAAATAGTATTCTTTGCAACTCATTCACACACAAACAACATCACTTATTATGGCAAGAACTGCAGATGATAATGCCTTTATGATAATGTACAGTATTTCAGCCAGTATGCAAATGTATATCGAAATCTACCACAGCCATTGAAATCAGCCCACACGATGAGAAAGATAAACTATTATCAACTCATCAAGTGTGGACTGGGTACTCCCATACAGAAGACAAACAGATCTCACTGAAATATACTCAGATGGATCAACTATTCATCACACTGACCTAATGACAAACAAAATAGCAAACACGTGCCCTTGTGTCTCTTTCTCAATACGTATTAAAAGTCGGACATATTAGTCATACAGTCTGTTCCCCATAGCACTTCCATGGTGTGTGTGTGTGTGTGTGTGTGTGTGTGTGTGTGTGTGTGTGTGTGTGTGTGTGTGTGTGTGTGTGTGTGTGTGTGTGTGTGTGTGTGTGTGTGTGTGTGTGGGGCAGGGGGGCAAGGGTGGGAATCAAACTTCCTTTTCTCATCAATTACATCATTTGTGACAGAGCCCTTTCCCGTCACTGTTGTAGACCGCTCACTTATGGTGAACTTCTAGCTCGTTATCTCAGGAAGAGATAATCAAAATGTACTTTACACTTAGTAGGCTATGATAAAAGAGTGTGTGTGTGTGTGTGTGTGTGTGTGTGTGTGTGTGTGTGTGTGTGTGTGTGTGTGTGTGTGTGTGAGAGAGACAGACATGATGAGTATCAGAGATGCCAGAGTTAAGAATCATACTCAGACATAGCCTATATTAGACAGAGGTATTCACTAAAAGGAATTAAAGAAAAAATACAAACTTAAGAAAAAACACAAATTGGAACCATACATTACATGCATTAAAGAAAAACCTGGAAACAGGACTTACAGGAGGCTATATTGTATAAGTGTGGTCACTTAAAAAAAAAAAAAAACATTATTTGCATTAGAGTTTTATGCTCGCAATTGACAATAAACTGCATTGTGATTTCAACTGGTATTTCAATAGTCACAGATGTTAACGCTCCAATTTGATGTCAGCTATTCCCTCAACATCACTATTAAGAGAAAACAAATGTTGGTGACTGACAGTCACATCAAAGCCAGGAGAAGACACACAAGATACAACTATACTACTACTGACATATCAGTATAGTTGTATTGTATATTCTGTGTCTCTTAACATGTCTTATATATAACTGATTGTCTGTGTATTGTGTGTCCGTTGTCTTACGTACCTGCAGGTTATTTTTCAGCACCCATGTATGAGTCCAAGACAGTCCCTAGCCAGTCCCTCCACCACCACCATTCATCCACTAGACAAGATGATGATGGTTAGACACACAAAACCACATCCTTGGCACGGTTGTGCTGCGCAGTGAAACAGCGTAGCCAGCAGCAGATCCGATACTCTGTAGCGGTTGTCAATACACACACACACATATAGCCCTGAACCCTCTGCTCTGCACTTCACACGACAAACAGGAAGAGCATCAGAAAGGTGCATGTGTGAGAGGAAGGCATGCTGTGTGTGTAGGGGGGGGGAGCGCTATATGGTGCTAGTGTTTGTGAATGTTTGAAGGGATGTTGGCCACTAAAAGGAAGTCATCCGTCTCTGTTTGCGTCCTATTTTTCACACAGTTGGTTGTTGTCGTGTCATTGTTTTCGCTGTTGTTGTCACACTATTAATTAAGTTCTATATCTGGTTTATAGTCTTGGTTAAACTGAACACTGTTGTCATTTACCCGTTTAACAATAAGAGCCAGCCGTTGCTTTTATAATACAAAAATCCTACCCAAGCGATGAACTAATATTATAGATGAACATAATTAATGAGCTCTCGAGATTTTGCCACAAGCCAATTGATAAACTGTAGGTTTAGCCTACTGTGACAGTTTTCTATAAAAGTTGCGTTATGACTAATAACAATTCAGTCATGTGACAGATATTACTGTTATAGCTATTTTGCCCACATTCCTTGGTCCCCATCTGCTCACTTCCCCCTCCTGTCTGGCTAATTTGCCTAACATTTGCATTTCATGGTGAATTCCCCTGCTCTTGGAGAAGGGAAACATTTTAACTAACAAACATCAAATGCAAGGCTTTACTTACATTCCTATATAAATAGGACATTTGTACACACGTATAGGCTATGTGATCTATTTAGCTTCATTGAATTAATAGGCATTATGAAAATGCTAGAAAACAAAACCGAAGACTGGGACTTCCTTTTTTTTAAGACGGATGACACTACACTCAAAAGTATTGGAACAAAAGGTTTGATTTAGATAATTATTATGAGTGTCTGAAACCAAGCAGCTTCAGGCTTAACCACGATTCACCTTGTGGAGGTTGTTGCTTACATGATTCTTTACACAGCCTAAACACTTACAGCAAGTGGGAAATACTGCCATCTCCTGAAAGATAAAACTGCTTGTTTTACACAATGTAATTTAAAATGTTATAACCACATTATAAAGCTGTGTACTTCCATACTATTCAATGTTTTACCTTTCAAAAGGATGTACATTGTAAAGCTTTACTTGAAGGCTCCAAAATTGTAATCCTTCATGATTGTAATCCTCAAGTCTCCCAGTTCCATGTTTGCACAAAACGACAAATGCATGTATATTTTTGCCATTTTATTGCACAATAACTTCTGATAAAATACAATGTAACCGTGGGACAGTGACATATTTGGGTGTCATTTCTCAGACAACATGTGAGTGAGGGTGTCATTCTCAGCCTCGTTTGAACATAAGTGGGATCCAATTCATACAGAAGACCACAAATGTGCAGAAAGTAGCCAACTCAGTGTAAAGCAGTAAATGGGCGCAGTGTGCTTCACAGAACATAATCCACCACCAAGATTTAATGTGTACTTACAGAGTACTCAACTACATGTCCCCCAAAATCTATAGTATTTGGCAGACAGGATGATATTCCCATCTACCATACCCTACAGAAGAACTAATATCCTTTTAATCCTGTGTCTTGGCACGTGCAACTTTGGCTGTAAGGTATAGTAAAATGAAACCAAACTGTGGCATAATGCATAGATTTGTATCTGGAACAGCATTACATGACTACATCAAAACACCCAAAATTGTGTGCAAGACGTATTCATGAAATTCAGCATTTTAACTTCAAGCGCTAACACAAAAGGCTGGATTGTGATGTCTTGTAGCACAAGACGACCTGAATATTTTAGAAAAGAGTAGAAAAATAGCATTTGGAAAGAGTACATTCAATTATTGGCCTAATACACAGATAAATGCAATATTGAACATATTAAGGCTATAGGTTTGAATAGGATAAAGCCCTTTTTAAATATTCGTCCAATGTTAAACTTTTTTTTGCCCCAGTGATCAACTGTATTTCCAGTGCTGCACATGTCTGTTTGCACCCATTCACTCAGGCGCGGGCTCAGAAGCTTCACTCTGCATGTCCGTGTCCTCGTCACTGTCCAGTCCAGATCGAGTGAGGAGACGACGAGGGCTGCTGAACGGCATGTCCGAACGTCTTCAAAAACACAAGTCAAGTGGTTAAGCAGAGGTCAGCGTGTTCAACAGCAGATTTGACACCAAAACAGTAAAATATCCACGGTGCCATTTTGATTGCTTGACATAGTTATTGACAAAAAAAAGCAGAATGCATAAACATTTGTAAACATCTGCCAAAAGGATGAAACAATAAGACTAAAGAGCTTTATTCAATTGTGGTTCTTTTCATTAACCCTCATCACCAGAGATAGTTCAATTAATCGTGTTGCCTGTTCTAGTCTTAATTGAATGCAAGGCAAATTAAGGGGACTTTACAGACCCACCTTTTCACTGTAGAAGAGTCCTAAGTTCACTTGTTTTGTGGGTTGTGTGTGTCTAATTTCTACTCCCTCCTATTGTGACTGACTGTGTGACTGAGTTTCTTGTTGTCCCAGCCTAGTTTTCTCCTAAGTTTAAAAAAAAAAAAACTTCTCTCCCTTTCTTCGGGCTGCGCCCTGGGCCAGAGTAATAACTGGATGGTGGGAGGGGGGGGTGCGGCACTACAAATACCAAACCTATATGAACCCAAGTTAGTCTGCTTACTGACATACAAAATGAACAATATTGCCAGACTAGCCTTACCTGAGCTTGGTTTTCAGGCTGTTGACTTCTCGGTTCATGGCATCCGTTGACTCGGTGGCATCATCCAGCTCTCTCTGCAGCTTCCTGCGGTAGGCGTTGGCTCGTGTCACCTCCTCCTCAGCCTCCTCCAGCTGACGCTTCAGCTGGCGCATACGGGAGTTCAGCTTGTCCGCCTGATAAGACAACGCAACCAATCAACAACTAACCAATGCAACCAATCCATAAGGAAACATAACCAATCCATAACTAGCCAACACAACTAATCAATAACTAGGCAACAAACACAATCACTAGGCAAACAACAAGTCAATCACTAGGCAAGCAAGTCAATCACTAGGCAAACACAACCAAACAATAACTAGAAAAACTAACTAGTCAATTAAACAAAACCAATCAATAACTACACAACACAATCAATAAATAACTACGCAAACACAACAGTCAACAGCCATAAGGACATTTGACTGAACTGAAATGTAAAAATTCCAATTACAACTAAAACATGGTGGAGCTTTTGCTCCGTCAGCATTTGACCATCTTAGCTGTGGTTTAGTTACTGGTAAATTGAGTGCAGCTCCACCCAGCTGGTGCGTCTACACTTGCCAGAGAGAGTTTGTCACAAGCGTCACTACCTACACACATCTGATATCCATCTCTGTGCCACCTCATACAGCACCTGACACCCACCACAAATGTGGTTAAGTAGGCGGGGATAAGCTGGAAGCGTTGTTTCATAACTCTTTAAATCCAGATCATGCAATGCCATCCTTCTGCCTCTCCCTTTTCACATCTGCAGTACTTGATCTAATTTGCTAAAGACAATCCAACTTAAAGCTACTGTATGTGCATTACATTCCATGTCCAAGAAGAGTCAGTGCAGAGTTGTACCTGGTCTTTGTATTGCTCAGTGTTGCGTCTCTCGTCGTCCACCTGCAGCAGTACCTCCTTCAGCTTCTTGTCGGTGCGCCTGACCAGTCTGGAGGCCTGTTGACGCTCCCTGACAGAAGGACAAAGTGTAAGGAAACAGTGCAGAGGCAATACAATGCCAAAAAGGAACAAGAGCACCATATAATACTTCATATGTTACTATAATCAACTATAGTAACAATGACCATAACATTTGACCTTGGTTGCTTCTTTCAAAATATCCTACATGTTCACCTAGTTACTGGGTTGATACAACTCCTGATTTACTGGGTTGATACACACTCCTGATTGAAAGATTACGTTCTAGAGAAAACAAATAGTCATCACACACAATGTATAAGCAGAGACATCCGTTTGATTAACTGGTATTCAGAACCAGTGCGATGAACACAAAATAGTCACGGTGCACCTAAATGTCCTTGCACTTACTTAGATTCGATATCCAACTGCTCTTCCATCTGAGCCAGCTTAGCCTCCAAGGCAGCAATAGAGGCTTTGTATTTGGACTTGACGGTTCCTTCCATCTCCAGCAGCTTCTGTTTCATCTCCTTGTTCTGCCGCTCCAGCTGAGAGCGAACCCCTTCCAGTCGCTGCGTTGTGCTGCGCTCTGCAGCCAC
Organism: Gymnoscopelus microlampas; assembly: GCF_963454915.1. Taxonomy (NCBI): domain Eukaryota; kingdom Metazoa; phylum Chordata; class Actinopteri; order Myctophiformes; family Myctophidae; genus Gymnoscopelus; species Gymnoscopelus microlampas. The sequence continues at coordinate 45,005,908 of NC_139939.1, forward strand.
CTCTGTGGTCAGCTGGTCGGTCTACAAAATAACCATAGTCAAATCATTGTGAAGTCAGAGATTTACACCGCACTAATTAACCGTTTTAAACGATTCAATGCATTATGAAACCCTGTCATTTAACCGCAATTCAATTCTACTTGATTTAATTATCTTACCTGCAGAGTGGTTCTCTTTAGACGGTCATTGACCATTTCGGTGTTAAGCTGCTCTTCCTCTAGCTCTTCCTCTAGCTGGGCGATACGAGCCTCAAGTCTCCTCTTCTCATCTGCCATCTGGGCACTGGTGAAAAGAAGAGGAATGATGCATGGACATTCATTTGTACGTGAAAAAAAAAATCCAAGTACATTGATTTTAACATGGAGGAATATTGGGTTAGCTGTGTTTCTTACTTCTTGGTGTTGGAATTGTTAATTTCATCCTGCAGCTCGTCTCTCTCCATCTGAGCCTGTCTCTTAACTCTCTCCGCAGATGCCAGGTCCTAGAGGAAGTAGAGGAAATGTTAGAATTCAAAGGCTACTGCCCATTTTACATTTCATTGTAAGATGGTATTGTGCGAAAATAGTCCACTTTGTTTGTGCAAAAAACAAAAAAAAAAACTTTAAATGCCAAAAATAGGGGCACCATGTTGAACGTGGTTAAGAGGGGGTCATCCCCATGTTCCATGTGCCCGCTTACCTTAGGGTTGTAAGCGGGGAACATAGAACCTAAGGGCCGTCTACTCCACACCAAGAGCCATAAATATAACTATACATGTTTTTAAAAAATGATTGCAACTCAAGCGGATGACAATGGAGAACAATATCAACAATTTGATGAATGGTAGAAACACCGACAGCCAATCAAAATCCATCTAAATTTACAGGGCGTCACATTCAACACATACAGAACATCCGTTACCGTTCTTCAATGTCTGTGGATGCTGCCAACAACGTCTTTATAGTTATTCTTGGTTTCTACTAGGCTGCACTAGCCTTCCTGCTTTCGTGTATAGAGGGGCGGGTTTAAAATCAGCGCGGAGAGAATGCGCCTGATCCCATTGGTTCACCGATCTGTCCGTCAGCCCCCGCCCCATCAACACAACATTACGAGCGACGCCCACTGCACTCTGGTTGGTTGGGGAAATGAAACACTTCCTATACCGGGTTAACCTCGGTCCCAGCCTCACTTATCTGCGAAAAGAAGAGCCTGGTCACGACCTAAAGCAGCGAGTGTCTAGGAAGTCCTGAGTGGACAGATTTCCGTTTCCCCCGGAAACGATATTTTTTGACCAATAACACTCGTTTCATTCACGGAGAATGTTAACAGATTTGTAAAGCATCAACGTCATTTCCTTGGGCGGTACTTCCGCCAAATTCAACCATTTCCGGTTGTCAACTTCCTAGACAACCAACATCGCAGGTCTTGCCCAGGGTGATACCGGGTACACCGATGCGCTGGTCCAGGCTTTTATTTTTTAGCAAAACTAAACAATAAAAGCCTGGAGATCGAGGCTAGGTTTCGACAGACCCTCACGTTTCGGTGGCAAAGTGACGTGTGAAGCAGCATGTGAAGCAGCATCTCCAATAAAAATAATGTATTTAACTGAAAAACGTGTACAACATAGTCTCCTAAGCAGAAATCAGGCTTTGGGTCAAAAAACAGGCTTAAGGACAGCAGTATAAGATGACGTCTTTACACTTGAATGTGGACATGAAGGATGTCAAGATACGATATACTGTACGTATATTTATTTCATGTACCTCCTGGAGCTGCATGGCATCAGCCTCCATGGCCTTGACCTTCCTCTCGTTGTCCTTGGCCTCGTTGAGGGCCTCGTCTCTGGAAATGCGCAATTCCTCCAGCTCTCTCATCTGCTCTTTCATCTGAGCCTGCAGAGAGGGAGGTACTGGAGTTACACATGAACCGTCCATTGGCTTTCTAATAGTCAAGTTTGCACACTGGATGGTGTTATTTTACCTGAAGTCTCTTCAGCTGCTTGAGGGCCTCATCGCGGCCCTTGTTGGCAGAGTCTATATGGGCCTCCAGCTCGGCAAGGTCCGCCTCCAGCTTCTTCTTGAGGGAGAAAGCCTGAGAGCGCTGCCTGCGTTCATCCTCCAGCTCCAACTCCATCTCACGTACCTGGAGGAGACAGGCAAGGGCATTTCTGTTATTAACAAGTCAATCATCCTCAAGTCAATCTCTTCGGTGTAGTTGTTCACTAGAACACCTCTTTGAGTGTAAAAGGGAGCACATCTTTCAAGCTATGACCATAGTGAAACCTAGAGAAGGTCTGTAGGAAAAAGTGGAAAATGACGTTGTGTGTCAGACATTTTGGGATGATGTGTACCTGTTTGACCAGCTGTTTCCTCCTCTCCTCTCCCTGTTCATCTCTGGCCAGCAGGTCCCTGTCGAACTGAGCCTTCATGGCCTGCATGTTGACCTCCAGACGCAGCTTGGCGTCCTCAGTCGTCTGCAGCTCATCTTCTAGCTCTTCAAGCTGGACCCTCATCTCTTCCAGTTGCTGATCCATGCCGCGCTTTGCCCTCTCCAGCTCATGGACCTGTGGCAGGGAAAAGATCAGTGCAATATGTTTAATATACCTTTAAAGTAAGAACTTAAAGTATTAGGCATAGGGTAAATGATTCATTTAACGATTCCCCCCATATATACATTTTGTAGGATACATATGGGTATTCATTGTGATATTCACAACTTTCAGTGATCAACGGTTAGTTTGGAATGTTATGGTCTTCAATGGCGGCTTTCTCTTTTATGCTTATGTTTAAGGGCTTTCCTCATGCTCTAGACGGTAAATCTCATCTCTACCCTGCAGGATGGAAACATGTTTTCTCAAACACATAAGCGTGTAAAACATATAGAAATACCACTCTCATCATTTTCTTTTTGACTGTTGGCCATTAGCAATACATGGATGAAATTACTGCTTACACTCTTGCCAACATCATCCTTAGAGGAGACCAGGTCGTCCATTTCAGCCTTGAGCATCTTGTTTGTGCGGTCCAGCTCAGTTTTCACGTCCGTCATGGTTTCCAACTCACGGGCCAGTGTGAGCGCACGCGTTTCCTTCTCCCTGGCCTCAGCTTCAGCCCGGTCACGCTCCTCTGCATACTGGGTGGAAATGATCTTCTCCTCAGCCAGCATCTAGATAAGGAGACAACCGGAAGGTTAAGTTTAAGAGGGGAGAGCGTACAGTATGTAGAGTCCACATTTAGTTGTACTGAATAAAGGGATAACAGGTCTGTATCATCCCACTTTTAAATGATTTCCTAGCTAGAGTATGAACAATACACCTGGATTAACTTTCTGAAACAGCGAGTTGGAATATCTGACACCTAGTGGAAATCTCATGGCAGAAATTCGATAAGTCAGCTTTATGTCTGTGGTTCATCTGAGCCTCACATTTCAATCTACAACACCCGTTTCTCTCTCAACTGTTGGTTTGAAGCTTTTGTTTATATAAATGGTGTATCGTTTGAAGAAACTTTTTTTTTTTTAAATGTCGACATTATCCAACTGCAGAGCTCATTATCCTAATCTATCCATAATCAAATGCAAAACTTCCACCGAAAATCTGCCACAGGTACCCATGGCGGAAGAATCTTCCAGGCCTACAAAAATGATCATTTATACCTGGTCAAACTTCCGCTGCTTCTTCTCCAGGTTGGATACGATCTGCCTGAGGTGATCCTGGTCCAACACGAGGTCGTCCAGTTCCTGCTGTAAGCGGGTCTTGGTCTTGTCCAGCTTGTCATATGCTGCACCCTTCTCTTCCAGCTGCTGACTAACACCGTCCAGCTCCCGCTGGACACGCTTGCGGCTCTCCTCTGCTCCTTCCAGGGACGATACCTCCTGCTCCACCTTCTTCTTCATCTCCGCCAGCTGGTGAGGAAAGGTTAGAGGTAGAATTGGGGAAAATATATATTTTTTTTAAAGTGAGGCTATATGACAGAACACTATTGCCTCCAAGATCAAAAGAAAAGTGAAAGATATTAAGTAGTTATGGGCAAAGCTTGACAGTCAAAGTGTCACTTTGAAAAATAGGTAACGAACAGCCACAATTAGTTCATATGAAATTAACCTCTAATCACACTATGAAATAACACATTTAAACATAAAGAAAAAGGAACCATTATGAACTAGTTTTGAGGAATTCTCCATGGAAAATATCTTACGTGATAACTGGCGAGACTGGCTCAGTTTACCGACCTGGGATTGGAGAGTGTAGACTTGCTTCTCTACGTTCTTTTTGCTCTCTTCCTCTTCCTCCAGCATCTCCCTCAGGTTGTTCTGCTCATCTTCCATCTGCCTCAGGCGGGTGGAGAGGGAGAGCTTCTGGCGGGTCTCCTCCTGGAGCAGCTCCTGGAACGAGGAAGAGAAACTGGTTGTGTCAGGAACACGAGCGTGTGCATGTTGTGGATGTTAAATGACAAGTCAAATAAAGGATTTGCCCGTGTGCAGTGGATGCGTCTGTATGTGCATATGCTGTGATTGTATACCTGTGCATCCTGGAGCTGAGACTCTGCAGAAGAGAAGTCCTTGTTCGCTTTAATGCTCTTGCCCTCAGATTCACTCAGGAGGCTGTTCACATTTTCCAACTCCGACTTCACACGAACAGAAGACAGAACATATTGAGTCAATACAACTACAAGAACGTGTCAAGAGCCATCCTGTGCCAAACACCAGAGCGCAAGCCCATGCATACTGTACCTGCATCTTTGACACTTTGTCAGCCAGCTCATTTTTCTGACGCTCGCCCTCTCCATGTTTGACCTGCAGCTCTGTTAACTGAGCCTCGGCCTTCTTCCTGCGGTGCTCCGAATCTGCCTTCCCCGCGGTCAGAGTCTTCAACTCGATCTGAAGCTCATTCCATTCACTCTCCAGTGCCTGTTTGTTCTTCTCCACTGACACTTTGTTCTGTTGGGTACACAAATGCAGATTGATTGCATTTGTCAGGTATTAGTTTGGAACGGATATTAAATGCACGTAATGATCCTGAAAAAAAATATGAAAAGTTTGACTGCTTCTCCAAAACCTAAATTCGTGTTTCATGTTTCGTACCCTCTTGGCTTGCTCCAGCTGTTCATTAAGCTCATCAAAAGCCTGGTTGTGTTTGTGTCTCATGTCAGCCATCTGCTGTTCATGGACCTTGGCCTCTTCCTCCTGGTTCTTCTTAAGGTGGGCCACCTCCGTCTCACGCTTGCTCCTGGAGGAGAGGAATGAGTGATTGAATGAGAAAAGAAAATATCCTTGATGTCTTCAATTGGAAATGTTGTTGGCTGGCCTTCATAAAAAGTAAAAGGGCAGATGCAAGACTAAGACTCATTATGAAGTTGCTTAATTGAGTCCAACATCCCCTGCTCTCATGCAGAATCTAACTCACTGGTTAACTTTACTCGCTTCCCAAGAAGCTTCGCTTACCTAAGCTCCTGTTGTGCTGCAGTGGAGTCCAGAGTATCTTCCAGCTCAGTTTTGAGGGCCTCCAGTTCCTCTCCAAGGTCCCTGCGATGTTTCTCTGCCTTGGAGCGGGCCTGTCTTTCTAGCTCGAGATCCTCCTGGAGTTCAGAGATTTGGGCCTCCAGCTCCCTGATATTCTTCTGGGCAGTGTTTTTGGCTGCTGCTTCTTCCTCAGTCCTGGGAGATGATAAAGGGTGAGAGGAGATAGAGGTATAAGTTCATGGCGAAAATAATGGAAGAAAGACGATATTGACACATCACATTTGAAAAGTAGAAGCACAACTTGTCACACACTTCATCCATATTAACGTCAGACTTTATATAGTGCTTCACCTGTAAGTGTGCTGGATGCAGAACATCTGATCCACCCAACACTATAAAGGTTCACCCAGATATGTACAAACATATCAGCCAACAAGTTTACTTGTATTTGTCCATGCATTATATTAAAACGTTAACCCCGCTTTGAAAACTCATCCTAGAGCGCCCTTTATTTTTCCAACTTCAGAAACTGTCCTTTAGAACATCTGTGCATGGGTCCTGACCTGGCCAATGCAGCAAGCAGCTCCTCTTCCTTCTTGGCCAGCTGGGCTTTGAGCTCAGCAATCTGGGCCTGCAGGTCAGCCATCTGGTCCAGGAGCTCGGAGGAATCTCCCTCCAGCTTACGACGGTTCTTCTCCAACTCTTGACGCTGCTTTTCTTCTTTTCTTAGACGTTCTGAGTGAGATAAAAGTACAGGGAAGAGGACCAGGATTATGTCAGTTTCCCTTGCACCTTTCCCTTTTTATTTGGGTATTGAAAGAGGAAGTAAATAGAAGAGGGTATAGAACACAGGGTCAAATGCACTTCAGCAGTGTCTTTTCTTTTGCCCAAAGGATGTGGGACAAATGAAAGGGAAAAATGCTTTACACAGGGTAAAAGTGAGAAGAAAAAAACTAAGTAGAACAAATACCAACCCTCTATATCAGTAATCATGGCTTCATGTTTATTCTTGAGTTTTTGCAAGCTCTTTGACTTCTCCTCCTCCTCGGTCAAGTTGGAGGTGAACTCGGAGATCCTCTCCTCCAGCTGTTTCTTTTCCTGAGCACACAAAAGGGAAAAGGTCATGCTACCATAGTCTTAAATCACACAAGCCAATAAAACATATTTGCCAATGCTAAATATGAGTTTACCCCCATCCTTACAAAAGTAACAAAACATCACAGTTTGGAATATCTTGGGTGAGTTACATACAGTATCTTAACATTCCCAAATGCTAATGACTGCTATGTTAAGTGAACAGAGAGCTGTTCTACTGACCTTGTTGAGCTTGTTGTTCTGGTCATCCAGGACCATCACATCCTCCTCTATCTTCTTCATCTTGGCATCCATGGTGACCTTCTCCAGCTGAAGCTTTTGTCTAGCTCCTTCCTCTTCATCCAACTGCTGCTCCAAGTCCTGAATGGAGAAAGAGAGAGTCATATTTAGCTACAAAATAGTCTTAATGATCTCAGAATTCTTGAAAGGAATTGGTGAGGGATCTACATTTCCATCTTTAGGACTCATTCAAGTTACAAGCTTCAGCCCAAAACGCATTCTTCAGTCCAAGGTGCAAAAGAAAATCACCACGCTGTTAATGACTTAGTTTAATTAGGGACATACTCCAACGTTTCTCATAGATCCAACTAACCGTGATGTTCGTCTGCATCTTCTTCCTCTCCGTCTGCAACTGGGTGACTCTCTCTTCCTCTTCTTCCACACGAGACTCCAGGTCATGCAGGATGTCCTCCAGCTCCGTTTTCCGGGTAGCCAGACGGGCTCTCATCTCCTCTGCCTCCGCACAAAGCTCCGTCTCTGCCTGGAGTTGCTCCTGGAGGGCCAGCTTCTCAGAGTTCATCTGGCAAGAAGGATGGATCAAATTGAGAGTGAATGGATAATCACAGAGCTGCATCATGTCGGATACACTTAAACGAGTAAAGCCCTTTATTTTGGTACAATGACCTTTGGTCAGTTGGGAACCTACACTACATTAGATCATTATTAAACCGCTCTTTATTATGAGACTAAACCAGACCTGCTGCTGCTTGGACTCATACTCCTTGACGAGCTGTTCAGCTTGAACTTGTCTATCCTTGATCTTCATCAGCTCCTCTTCTTTGGCAAGCATGTCCTCCTCCTGCCTGGTGACCTGCAGGAGCGGCTTCACCTGGAAGAAACACGTTCAAGGACCACAGCCAATACATATTATTGTCTGAGCTTATGTACTGTCTCTGATTATAATAGAAAACGTAAACAAGGCAAAAATCACAGAGCTTCACAATGGCAGGTTCAAGAGCCATAACAGAGCATATGTGTGTCCATCTGTACCTTGGTGAAGAGCCTCCACCACTGCCAGTTCCTGAGTTTGAGGTAGGCGGCACAGTTTCTCTGGATCACCCTCATTGCCGTCAGCTGCTGCTGCCTCTTGGCAAAGGCCCTGAGAAAAACAAAATACTGCATTTATATTTGCCATAATAAAAAATAATTGTAAAAACCATGATGCCAGTTATATTTTTTGTTAATTTCACAAAATGTATTGGTATGTATAGAAACTGTGTCAAAACTTCATACACGCTCAGCCCAAGCCTGATCAGAGTCACTGGACTCTTTTGAGGATGGGAGCGGGGAGTTAAGAATTCAGAATAAAAAAAAAGACACTGGCGTCTAAGAAAATATATTGACAAAAAGGGGGTAGAGGAGAAAATAGTACAATCAGCTGGGGCACTGTGGGCAGGGCATCAAGGCCACTGTGGCCTCGGGTGCAATGTTTTTGAGGGGCAAAGGTGGCCATGGGCTTCATGAAATTCCTGCCCTGGTTATGATGATTATATGGACCAACTATATGAATCCTCCATACTTGCGGGCAACGTATCCTCTGCACCAGGCCTGGAAGCTAATGATGACGTCAGTGATCTTCACGTCCCTCTCTTCCTCCAGATGGGCCAGAACACCAGCTCTGAAGAACACTTTACTCTGACCAATGCGGAACAGATTGGGGTCCAGCTCCAGGGCTTTGACCTACAACAGACAGAAGAGAAAATAGTGTGTCTTACTGTGGAGAAATCTGAAGTCTGGGAAAAGGGGAAGGTGTGTATGTGTGTATACACACACACACTTTTTTTTTTTACTTTGGTATGGGCGGTGATTTTTTTCTGACTTACCATAAGTACACAGGCCTGCTTGCCATCCATGAAACCTTTGGGAATGGAATTGGGGGTGAGGATTTCGTACCTGAAATAGAGGACAAACATATTTACTTCAGCAGCTCCTACTCCTTAAATAGTGAATTTAGGGTAATCAAGGGGGGGAAAAATCCATAAATCTTCATACAGGTTGGGATGCTAATCACTCTCATTTACAGGTGTTCACTTATTTAAGGGTGAATGGAAATTTAAAAGAAAAAAAGAAATCATTTAGACAAACCACATTACCTCTGTCTGAACTCCTGGAAGACTATGCGGTTGGGGAACCCCTGTCTGCAGATGCGGATCCCCTCTAGAACGCCATTACACCTCAGCTGGTCCAGGACCAGGTGGGGCTCCAGTTTACCAGCCTGAGGGAGACAAGTGTTCAGAGGGCAATTCCACACATTTAATATAACGTTGCAACTAACCATTGAATATAGTCCAGTAATCCAAAATTGCTATACAGTACTGTTCTAAGGGTGTTGTTTTTTATGCACTTTCCTTTTTAAATAAAGCAAAAATAGACAGGGGAGGTGATTGACATGCAACAGAACTCCAGACAGATTTGAAGACATTCTAATTATGGGGTCATCACACTAACGGGTAGCTGCATTTAAATATGCATTAATGTTGTTGCAACATTGTTTGTGTGTTATTTTGCACTTGCAAAGCATCCTTACCTTCTTCTCGTGGTTGGGGATGATGCAGCGGACAAAGTTGGGGTTAGTGTTCCTGAGTGTGGACATGAGGTTACCCAGCTGCTCTTTGTACAGTTGGCCAACAGTACGGAACATGCCCTTGCGGGTCTTGAAGGCACCGTGCATCGAGTCTGACATTCCCGCTACCTTGTCCAGGCCAACGATACGGTCCACTGTGCAGAGAGGGAGAGACGACAAGCAAGAATCAGAGTGCAGCCTCAACGATATTCTCTCAATTAAATACTTTCAACTTGGCATCCCATTTTGGGCATTGAGTTATAGGTGTGTTAAATGTTGTAGTTTTCTTTTTTTATTCAAATCTTTCCAAAAACAGAAAACATGGCAGATCTACAAGCTCACAACTTGTTGCCGTGCAACACATGAGCCTAAGCTCACATTTGTGCTGACAAAGGGGATCTCCATGTATGGGCATGGAAAAATAAATGACCGTAAGGCATAAAACCATTGCCTAACAATGTCGATTTGTGCCAACAGCAGGATCTCCATGCGCATTTATCTCCACATATGGACAATGCATGTACAGATTTGCAGCGATATTTGGCATATCCATATTTGGGCTGTGTCATCCCAGTCTAGTCCCTATATGGGCATGTCATATGCCAATTGGCGTTAGGCATGTCCAGTCCATCCATATATGGCCATATCTGCACACCCGCCACCACTTGAATAGTAAGTTAGGATACTCTACCAGATGGATTGGTTAAAATTGTTTTATTCATTATGAATAAGTCATGATTGCAACCTTAAGTAGTTGAATTATTATGTCAAACAGCTTGAATTGACCACCATCTTGACTGCAGGTTTGTTGGCACAACACAAGGGGGCCTCACACTACAACATTTACTCATTTAGTTGTACTGACAGCACTTATAACTTCTGTAAACCTGTGGTCACTCAACACAAAAAGGTTAGACTCTTGTACATCAGTGTGATTGTCTGAATCATTATTTTGAAGGCAACCTACTAAAACATTATAGACAAAACACATGCAACTCATCAAGCAGTGTTTGTGGCAATTGGACAATTTTTTTAGGCATTTGGCTAATTATTAAATGCAGAATATTTTGAAGCCAATGTATTGCACAGCTTTGTTGAACATTCAATTGTGATCAAGGCATGCTGCACTCTTTTTTTCTCCAATATTTTGAGTTTAATTTGATTTCATAAGTGCGCTCCACTTACCATCTCTCCACAGATCAGCAATAAATTTGTCTGTAGACTGGTTGAGCAAAGTGGCCACACACTCATTCAAAGGATCCATGTTTTTCATCAGCCACTCATCAGCCTTGTAGTCCACCTGCACAAGAGGACAGCAATAAATACAATATAATAATCTACAAAGTAAAGTTAATTGATCTGATACAAGTCATCTTTTTTTTATGTTTCCTAAATGCATATAATGACCTTTCCAGCGTAGTGCATAATGCAGAAATCAGCATCATCCTTGAGTTTCTTGGGCTTTTGGAACTTGGAGTTTGAACCCTGCTCCTGAACCACCTTGTCCACAAAGCTCCTGTCTGTGGCCTTGGGGAACCAGCACTCTTCATCCAGCAGAGCCAAGATACCTGGAGGACCAGACTGAAGAGCGAGGAAGAACAAAGCACATGGAATGACTAGTCCGTCAGCAGAAATCAACTTTTTATAAAACACAGTCTGACTAATAGATCATGCGTGCTTCAACTCGTTTGAATCAGTCATTAGTCACTGGCAGCTACCCAGCTCCATTATCAGAGAGACCAAAAGGAAGATAACGCAATGAAAACACTCATTGTAGCATTCTTCATTCCAAGCTGGAGGGAGGGTGGAATGACGACATTTTACTCAAGTACTGTACGAGGATTAATCACATTTGTGGAAGACATCTTACATGCTTCTCTATGAGGTCGATGCAGGGCTGCAGGTCGAGGCCGAAGTCGATGAAGCTCCACTCGATGCCCTCCCTCTGGTACTCCTCCTGTTCCAGGATGAACATGGTGTGGTTGAAGAGCTGCTGCAGCTTCTCATTGGTGTAGTTAATGCACAGTTGCTCAAAGGAGTTCAGCTGCAAACATGAAAGAGAGAGATGGTGAGAGACATGGTCAGAGAGATGAATTTGTCAGCTGTCATTTGTCTAGAATTTAACATAAGATTATAATACCATTAGAATTTAACATAAGATTATAATACCATTACATAGCTTATAATACCATTACATAGCAAATAGTCACAAAGGTCAAAGAGAGCGGCTACTTAATGTTTTTCCAAAAAGTGAATGAGTGCAACATTCTGAGGGTGGCAACGCTTAAGTTTATCAGCAGCACAATTGACGTTTTGGAAGTTTGACACACTAGAATGGCAGACTAAAAAGGTGGTCCTAACGAAAACGGACCACGCATCACGATGGGTGGTTTCATTGAGAACCTCACATGTCTTCTCCATCTGCCCTGTCTTTCTACACTGACTGATCAAAAATAAAGTATAAAATAACGCCAAAAACATATTTAGTCACATTGTCAGAATTACTGACACTGCTTCCATATTGATGTTTAGACTTATGATCCAAGTTTATCCTTCTAGAATCAATCAAATATTAACGATGAGTCAGGTCTATAATGACAAAGCTACGCGCACGTCCGCTTACAATGGTGGAGGGGCAGGTCCCTTACCTCAAAGATCTCGAACCCAGCAATGTCAAGGATGCCAATAAAGGAAGCCCCCTGTCTCTTGGTCTTGTCCAGGGCTTTGTTGATCCTCATGACCAGCCAGCGGAACATCCTTTCATAGGAGGCTTTGGCCAGGGCCTCCACAGCAAACTCTGCCTGCTCCTGGGTCTGGGCTTTCTGCACATAGTCCCTGCCCACCTACATGATGTGAAATGAGGGGCTCATGTGTCAATCAAATCTCTAATGCTGCGTTCACACTGGCAACAACAAAGATGCAGGCTACTATTCATTTTCAATGGAAGCCAGCGACATGAAGATACATCAGACATGTGTAAAAAAGTTGAGCTGGTTTCAACTTCAGATACAAAGCTACAAATATGCTGTGTAGCTTTGTATCTGCCAGTGTGAATGCAGCATAACTGCACATTAATATTAGGTTTACACAATCTGACAGATTCATTTTGGTTCATTTTGGGTTTATAAATGAACATCAAATCAATCAGATCAAAGTAAATCAGATTACAACAGCAATCATTTCTAATATGGTCCCCACTGCCAGGATATGACAAGAGATCTGGGGGGGGGGGGCACAAACATAAATGGGGCACAATGAGCTTGGTATATAAGTGAATTATGCAATTATGTGCATGCATGTCACATACAGTACATATATGCACAGTATGTGACCAAATAAAACCCCAATGAACTTGGATCATTAGCTGGCAAGCTAATCAATCGCACCTTCCCATACCCACCTTGATTCTGGGGGATAAGATTGCCCGTGTGAAGTCGGTCACATTCATACCCAGCAGATGGCACACTTTCTGGGCAGCTGTGGAGAAACATAAAAGAAGCTTGTTCAAATTTAGAAAACAGAAGAATGAGGAACATCTAACAAGGCAGAGTGGGTGTGTAAAGAGGATGTGATGATAATATCACCAGTATAGTAACGTATTGTGTGTACCCGTGTCATCAGGCATGGACGCCTGATCGGAGTGACGTTCCTTCTTGAAGCTCATATTTCCAAGATGCAGAACAGCCGACACTACCTTCAGCAGGCCTGACAGACAAACAATTAAACTGTTACAATGGCTCCCTTTGTTCCCTTTCAAATATTTGTTTTGCTGTCTCACATATGGGGAACGCCCCCTGCGTTATCCTCAGAAACGCTTGTAAAATTAATCCAATTTATTGTCTGGCAAGCATGCGATACCCAGGTCCAGGGTACCATCCCCTACGAATGGTGAATTTCAACACTGGTTAAGCTCAGAAACCAAACACTCTGAACAGTGACACCATGTTGTTTTATACCAGAACCTGGTTGTTTTGCCATTAGAGCCACAGCACAAGATATGCAATTATGAACTACTGCTTTTCTCTTTCCATTTAAATATTGGCCATAAAAGCAATGCCAGACGGTCAGTGGAGGTACAGTATATCTACCTAGTCTTTCCTCCTCAGGGATGCTCATGATCTTGAAGGCATCCATGGTTTCATTGAACAGGTCCTTGTCCTGCTGACCGGCGATGGTGACGTTCCCATTGGATAGGAAGCGGTACTTGCTGTAGTCCTCAAGGCACAACTCGGCTACACAGAGAGAAATTAGGAAGAGGAGTATGTTACTGATTGAAAATATAGATTACCTTTTCCTGTTTAGATGTGCTGTACTGTAGATAGGACAGTAGAGACAGGAAACGGAGCAGAGAGTGGGAGACATGTGCAACACAGGTCTCCTGCTGGAATTAGAGTGGGGACTTTGCCATTATATGGTTCATGCACTATCCGGTCAGCTACCAGTCCAGTGCACCACGAGACAGCTTTCAAAACAATCATGTTGTGACTGACTTGGGAAACAGGAAGCTCCATTTCTCATGGCTGCCCAGGCCCAGTAGAACAGGCCTAGTAGAAATGCCTTGCCTCCAGACTGCACAGGTCTCACTCTATTATGTCACGCAACAACAGCACAATCCTCGCAACTCAGCAATGTCCAATTTATTCAGTTTCAGTATGATAGCGATTCATGATCTGTAAAAAAAAGAAAATCCGTGGCACTTACAGCGCATCTTGTCCCCACATCCACTCATCATGTAGTAGAAGACATGGAAGGCCCTCTCTTCTTTAGCCTGCCTGATGGCTCTGGACTTCTCCAGCAGATCTGAGTGTACGCTCGTCAAGGACAGACCATTTTCAGAGCAAAAGCAGCCACACAACAGTACAATGTTGAGTAGGGCTGAAGTCACTCGGTCAAAATATTACAATATTTGAAAAGGATACAAGTTTCAATGTTAGCTCCAACAATGTATCCATTGACATCGAAGTTGATCCTGATGAATTTTCCCTACAAGAGAAACATTTCATACAGAAAAATGTTGAAGCAGCAGAACTAGAATCACATTTTGAATTGGCTGTATAATAGATTTATAGCAGTTCTTACAAATCGGGAGGAGTTATCATTCTTGACCGTCTTTGCATTGCCAAAGGCCTCCAGAATAGGGTTAGCCTGCAGCAGTTGTTTCTCCAGTTCCCCCTGGAAGAGAACAGTCATAAAAATCAATTAATAAGTCCTTGATGCATAATGCAATCACTTCTATTCAGTTGTAGCTCAGCCACACACACACACACACACACACACCAGAGCGCATTCAGGACATATTGGACTTACAAAGGCTCTGCTTTATCACTGCACAGTTTAAAAGCATAGCAACGTTATCATTTCCCCTTCACATCAGCCCCACACACACAGACCAACAAAATGTTAATCTTGCACATTCCAACACCAAACACAAATTGCAAAACAAGCCCAGTCAAGAACAAACCCAAGTCAGACCATCCTTGCCCATGCAGGCACACAAGAACTCAGCGAAGCACATACAAGTTAGCAGAGCTTCCCCAAGGAGATGCAGGAGTGCATTGCAACACCCCACACAAGGTACAGTAGATACTAGTTTTACAACAAAGACTGACTGGATCGGAGGAAACAAAAGCTCATGGGTGGAGTGGGATCCTCTGACCACATACAGCCTTAAACTAGGCACACACACACCGAGGGCCAATTCAGTGTTTCTGACAAACCTAAGATAGAGTTACCCCTAAACTGCTCTGGTGTGTCACAAGGTATTTTAATACCCAGAGGGGAGACAGCCATTGTGAGAAGGCGTGTCATTCTCTCTTTGGAACACATTCCAGCTCCTTCCCATTCAGGGAGAACGGTCCTTTTAAAAATTAACTAACACTGTGGCCAAAATTCAAAACTTTACCATGTTAGTAAAAGAGAAAAAAAAAACGCATAAGGTACTGCCTTCATTGCTTGGGAATATCAAGCCCAGACAAAATGTGTTTTTTATTTGGCGTTAGTATTGTAGTGCTTCGAGCGAAACAGACAAGACACCACAGTATGGCATCAAGAGTGATGAACTCACATGTGACAATACAGCACTGCCCTAGAGATGGGATGAAACAAAGACAGCATTTAAAACACTTGTTACAACTGAGAGTGTTGGTGTACCTGTAAAACGATATTTGCCGTCAGCACACTCACAGTAAAACAACATCTGTGTGTGTGCGTGCACTACACAGTCTAGTCTCACTTCTGGTCAGTGTGGAGAAGTGAGACAGGCAGGTCCAGGCATGAAAGAGGAATGTGTGGTATATGGTACTCAGCAACTTTCAGGTAGACAGCACTGAATGAGGTTACACAATGATGGCCTACTTCAGGTAGACAACACTAAAATCAGGTTAAAATGATCTGGTCTAACGAGACAAATATTTAAACCGCTGCTCCTGGAATAACGGGAAGGTAAGAGGAGAGAAAACAGAAGAGGGTTGTGCTCCTGTTGGGGCTTTTCTCTGCTTCATGAGAGGATGAACATACTGCATAATCTTGAGTGTTTGAGATTCAATTAACATGGGATTTTATAGTGCAGGGTATGTGATTCAAAGTTGTTTAACGAGGTTAAGGATGGCATTTGTGCTTTACTGACCTGATCTTTCTTAGACTTGAAGGAGGAAGCAACATGGGCAAGATACTGGATGACTTTCTTGGTGTTCTCCGTCTTGCCAGCTCCCGACTCTCCTCTGAAGGGCAAAGACAAGGTCAACAAGACAAGTGTTATGCACATGTATTTTGTAGCGAGAAAAGGGGCTTCATTCATTCTGCATCATTCTTGTGGGTTTCCATACATTTAATTATACTACCAATTCCCTAACAGCTTTTTAGCATCAATTGGTACTGAAAGGCCAAGAAACGCATCTCAAACTAAAGCAAAAATAATAGTCTTATAGCAGCGTGGCCTCCCTGTCCAATCTTTAGCCATCAACGGAAGTTACTAGGTATGAAAATTGGTTCTTTGTTCTTGAACTTCACAGTAACTTAATGACTGAATCAATAACTTGAATGCTGTTCAGTCATCCGATTGTGTATGTCTGTCCTCTGCTACAGTGAGTTACAAAAGACATGACATAATTCTCATAGCGGTGTGAGCTGTGATTGGTATGCCATTACAAGGACATATAGACAAACCCTGTTTTAAGTATTGGTGTAGAACTGGTATTGCATTCAGAAGCAGCAGCATGATTGCAAAACACTGAGCCAACACATTTCTTTGCATGTTTCTATACAGTACAGAAAAAGGATTGTGAAGATAGATTACAATACAAAGCTTGCCAACAGATGCAGTTGAGAACGGACTAGTCCAGATGAGCATAAACACTGACTTTATAACACAAAATATGAATAGAGAAATGTGACCTACGTGCAAAGGATGGACTGATCTTCACGATCTGTAAAGGAATAGAAGAGATGCAGAGAAGGGGGTCTCATAAGCCAACATATCAGCTTGATACAGTGCCAACATATCAGCTTGATACAGTTCAATGATTAACATTGCCTTGCTCAATAGACGTGATGCATGCCTGACTCGTTTAATGCTACTAAAACTATTATTGTACCTTGCATCATGCTTCTGTAGGCGGTGTCTGTGATGGCATAGATGTGAGGGGGCATCTCATGTCTCTTCTTGCCCTTGTACATCTCCACGATGTCCTCAGAGTAGATGGGCAGGTACTTGTATGGGTTGATCACCACACAGAAGAGACCCGAGTATGTCTAAGTAAGCATACAAAGATAGCAACATAGTTGTTAGCAGGAAGAATGAGTATTACGCCATGAGCGCAGAAGTAAAGATTTCCACACGGTTCTATGCGTTCACCTTATGTTTGCATCCTTTAGTCATCCATACTGTACATTTTCACTGTTATGCAGATGATAGCAAATATATTCATCAATGAAGCCAGAAGAAACCAATTGTTAACAAACTTTCAAGCATATCTTAAGGACATTGATGACCTGCAATTTTCTGTTACTAAACTCAGTCAAAACTGAAGTTATTGTGCTTGGCCGTAAATAAATTGGAAACGCATCATGTAATGATATCACTACTCTGAACGTTATTACCCTGGCCTCCAGCACCACAGCAAAGAATCTGGGAGTTATATTTGATCAGGATAAGTCTTTTAAATCCCAAGGTAAGGTAAGTTTAGATATATAGCACATTTTAACAACAAGGCAATTTAATCTACATAAAATATTAAGCAAAGGAAACATTATAAAAGGACATTTGAATTCAGTAAAAATCTAACAGATTACAATGACTTTTTCCACCTAGGGAACATTGCAAAATAGGCACATCCTGTGTCAAAAAGATGCAGAAAGCCTAGTCCATATATTTGTTGTTATCTCCAAGCTGGATTATTGCAATTCCTTATCATCAGGGTGCCCCAACCAGTCTCTACTCTAAAGACTCTCCAGCAGATCCACAATGTTAACTTATTAGCTTCTCAGCACTGGCTGTCTGGCTCCCTGTCCTGAATATAGTTAAAATCCCTTAATGGTCAGGCACTGTGAGGTCTTAAGTTCTTTGTACCCCTTTACCCCACTAGAGCACTGCACTCCCAGAATGCATGCTTATTTGTTCCTAGGCTAGAACCTCCAAAAGTAGAATGGGAGGCAGATACTTCAGCTATCAGGCTCCTCTCCTGTTGAACCATTTTTGGTCCTGGAGGCATACAGACACCCTGTCACATTTAAGAGTAGGTTTAAAAATAGTTCCTTTTTGATAAAGCTTATACTGTAAATAAGGGCAGGCTTAGGATTGCCTTGGTCCAGCCCTTATTTTTTTCCTTTCTTGTCTCATAGACTTCCATGGACTGAGTGGATCCCTAGATGTGGATCGAGGGTGTCCATGGACTATAACTCACATTCGACTTCAACTAGTCATGGCAGAGGGCCTCCCACCTACAGCCAGGTTCTGTTTTAGGTTTCTTGCTGCTAAAGTAGAATTATTTCTTGCCGCCAAGTGCTTCCTCATGGGATTGTTGGGTCACTGCAAATTAAAGACCATGATCTTGGCCTGCTCTATATGTGAAGTGTTATGGGATGACATTTGTTGTGATATGTCGCTATATAAATAAAACTGACTTGGCACCAATATTTATGCAGTGGGGTGTGTTCTCACAAACACACGCACAAGGAAATCACACACACGCACACAGAGAGATGAAAGGGATGTGTCAGTTAATGTGCCACAAGAGACAGAAAGGGGTGGTTCAGTTAATGTGCCACAAGAAGAGCCAGAAAGGGGTGTGTCAGTTATTGTGCATCTGCACGATTCTGCTTATTAGCACACTTAATTTTTTTAAACCTCCATTTATCCAGGTAGGTTCACTTAGCATGGAGGCTTGCTCACCCTTTTGGCAACACTTTACTTTACACTCACACGATACAGTTACACACACCTGAGAGCTTCCCAGTTGAACCACAGTCTTGTCTTATACCGTTGGCCACTGAGCTGCACCACTGGAGCATTTGGGTGTTAAGTGCACCCCCCCCCATTTATGCATGTGACTCTACTAAGGATTTATCCCATTAATCTCATCATGTCAAAAGCAGTCAGACAAACTCACATAGATGAGTCCAGAGTAGTATCTCTCCTTGAGGTTGTGCAGCACAGAGGCCTCGTTCAGGCAGGTAAGTTCAGCCATGTCCTCCGCCTTGTTATACTTGGGTGGGTTCATTTTCTGGATGTCATCCTTGTTCACCTTCACCTGTGATTAACACAAACAAATGTGTCAAAAGGCTTGAACAGACTCTTAAGTCATTATCTGCTCAGAGCTTGTGTTTTTGTAATATTGCAAGTGTCCAGTGGATTTCAACAGTACTCACTCACATTTCTAAATGGTCAATGATGTCTATTCTTACAATGTAAAATAATGTCTTATTGCTTCTACACAGTCATCACTAACAATACTCATGTACCCAATGTTCATACAATGTTTGACACTATATAAACATTACGTGTTTACACATTAATATAAATACCTAAAACTAAACAGATTAATGCGTTTTTCTTTTCAAAAGGAGAAATTGAACACAGATTTCTAAATTCTTATCCTTCACAGCTAAACAGAAAAACTAGTCTCCCTCACCTTTTTGCCAGAGTCAGCCAGCTCCACCAGACACTCCTCGCCATGCTCCTCCTTGACGGAGCCTGCCTCAAAGCCCAGCTTCTCCGAGGGGATCCATACTAGTTTCTTGGAGGACCAGTCAGCCTGGGCCAGAGGGTTATTCATCTTGCCGCGGTCCCCATAAAGGAACTTGTCTGCCTCAGTCATTGTGTCTTCAGGAGAGGGAGAGAGTAAGTAGACAGAGGCAATGAGATGGGCAGAGTGCAAGAAGAAATGAAATACACCTGGGGTGCAAATCCTAACCCATCAATATCCATGAGGAATCCAACGCCTCTCTCTGTTCCTGAGATGTGAAAGTTAGGTGATTTGACGTCGGCCTTAATTATGACCTTGATCATTGCCACCCAAAAGTTAGTAGTCTCTTTGGGGCAGACTAGTGATCATTTCACAAGTTATATGAAAATCTACCCTTCCATTTTTCAGTTATTTTGTTCACACAGACTGAAAGGAGCGATAACCTGCCATGTTTCGTGCAGGTAGGGTGAGCATTAGGAATGTATTAAATAACATTCTGAAGGATTAATGGGAATAAATTAAAGAGGGTTGAAATAACTAACTTTGACAGTATAAAAGTAAAACAGTTTAAGGGATTGTTGAATTGTTTTATATACACACAATTTGTATGAAGTTAGAAAATTAGGCTTCGGCTTGTGTTAGGTTACTTAACAGTTCATGATTATTCTAGCCCTAAGCCATGCTGCTGAAAATGTATTTGACTAAGATATTACATACATTTGAAATAAAGGACCTTCTTCAGGAAAGTCCTGTTTTAAGGATGGATCACATGATGACACCGATTAAGCAGACAAATCGTCACATGCCAGAAAACAGTACTTGAATATTGAGGAACATAATGCACTGTTGAGGTGAGAACACATACAGTTCTGTTGAGACTAAAGATCTCAGCAATACATGTTTGGATTAATAAAATATAAGCTCTTCTGTAGGTTGCCAAATTAAGGCTGTAAAATGACCAAAATATACAGCCTGCATCAGTATGTAACTTATTTTGAAAATGTGGGTCCACTGAGTATTACACAATGTCCATTACTTTAATTAGAAGCAAAACTTCTCACTTAGACATCATTAAAGTTAAGGAATCACCCCTAAATCAAGTAATTTCTGTTCACCCTACAGTAAACCTCCTCTCCAGCTCATTAAAGCAGGAACTTGTTAGAGCACGTTAACAAAAACACCATGTTTGGAGAGAAATTCTCATTTCCCTAAGGTATGATTTTTCTAAACGGTTCCGGTCTAGTATACAATCTTCATACTGGAGCATGTCACCAGCAAAAATAAAGCAGGGGTGTAAAACATAAAAACAAACATGTCATGCTCACTCTTCTCCATAAGAAGGTTCAGTAATCATATCATCCATGACAGTCATGTTCATGTACCCTGCTTTTCAACAATATAATATTTAATATTATTTTAATTGTTTTATATATAGTGCTTTTTTAAGTAGGTCCAACACCCCTGAAGTTGTGAACTGTAAAATATTTTGTTGCCGTTTTCAGCTAGTGACTGGTTTCTGCATTGTAGTTTTATTGAAAATAGTATAAAATATATATGTATATAAATATGAAACTGGTACATGGCAGCATCCTTGCTCTCAAAAACCTTTTTAGTCACTCACTGTACCCAACATCTCTCCATCTTTTTCACCTGTCCATCCCTTCATCCACAGCTGGCCTACATTCCGTCCTCACCCACTCATTAGAGAGGGAATTCCACAAATTCCCGACCCTTTCTTCCATTGCTTTGCTTACCATTATCCAACCCTCATCCATCCTTCTGCTACCTAATTCACAACACAGCCCTTGACTATCGAGCTACATTTTCAGTTATCTGCTAATGGGAGTGTGGGACTCGAGTCACAACAAAGCCTTTCCAGTTGTCTGTTATGTCATTGCGGCTTCAGGTACAAAAGCTGACACAAACCAACAAGGGACTTCATTCCTTCACAAGAGTCAGAGTGCCGTCAAAGAGACTAGAAGGAATGTTGGAAGCAAGTTCGGGCAGAGAGAGAAATGTAATTATCCCTGACCACACCCTACGGAAAGACACCATGTGTAAAGACACCATGCTTTATGCATGGTGTCTTTACATACTAAAAATAATAATCAAAATGCCATTGACTCATTAACTGTTTTTCTTGACCCCATTAAAAATAATCAAATATTGAACCGTTTTTGCTTATGATGAATGCCATGCCTAAAAAAAATTTTTTTGGGGGGGGGGGGGGTAAAAAAAAAAGTGCACTTTACAAACATCTGCATTTACAGCATTCTGCTTACAAAAGATAAAATGTACACTTCCTTAATGACAGACACTTCCTTAATAAACAGCCCACTGCCAAGGCTGCCTCCCTGTTGTTCACCACATTAAGTTAATCTAAGTTCAAAAGTGTCTTCCTGCTCAGTCACAGGGAACACTAATGACCGAGGGCAACAGTAGCAGACAAAATGTGTGTTCTGAGAGAGAGAGAGGGTATGTTTGTTTAGAGAGGGATAAAGCGCAAGTGCATAGTGTCATCGGAGTCTCTTCCTAAGTTCATTATGCGCTCAGACTCAGGAGGGGGGGGGGTCAGGGACCAGTCATGGACTAGTCATGCTGATGGTTATCATGTAGGGCTAACATACAACAAATTACAGTACACATGCTGTTTGTATACAGCAGGAGACTGAGAACGAACGTCTGAGGTTAGGCTGGATTGGGCCCAACGATAAGATTCAGAGCCTAAACGAGAACTCGCAAGTTAACGTTTCAACTTGTGACAGTCATTCACACGACCAAATGTGGCTTGTTTGGTGAACACGAACAGGCTTTCCATGGGCCAACTTCCTCAGGAAGTTGCACAGCAGCTGCTTACTGCCGCCTTGCACATACTACCGTGTCATTTGTTGCACCATTTCAGTTTTCAGATGCACTCTCTCAGGGAACTTTTGATCTGTAGCCTATTCATAAGTGACAGTAAAAACTAAATGTGAAACACTTCAAATGAAACTTGAACACTTTAACCCCTGGACATGGCCTCTCATACAGAAACAGAGATGACCTAAAAGTCTGTCTAGCTCTAGCAAACAATGTCAGATATAGCCTTTAGGGTAGGTGAGTGATACATAAAAAAGGTTGATGAGGGATATATGACAAATGGTGTATCTAAGGAAGAGAGTTTGACGTATTTCATCAATTGGGCAAGTTTGCATGTTCAAGTCTTATCTGGTTTCTTGGCTGAACTTGGGGGACACAATATTATTCATAATGCTTGCAAGTGGTGAGTGGCTCATTTGCGGTGGTGGAAAAAGTACCCAGATCTTTGACTTAAGTAAAAGTATCAATACTATAATACTCTGTTACAAGTAAAAGTCCGGAATTCAAAATGTACTTAAAATGTACTAAAAGTACAAAAGTATTGGCATCAAAATGTACTTAGTCATTATGCAGTGTGAGCTTGTAGTTCGGCTATTTATAAAAGTTTAAGGGCTGAATTTGTGTGTATGTTTTGTAAACTAAAACAACAAAGTAACTAGTAACTAAAGTGGTCAAATAATAGTAATGGAGTAAAAGTACAATATGTGCCTCTGAGATGTAGTGGAGTAGAAGTAAAAGTATTGGAAATTCTCAAGTAAAGTACAAATACCTAAATATATATAATATTTGTACTTAAGTACAGTACATGTATTAACAGTACATGCAATTAGTTACTTTCCACCACTGTTAATGTGGCCAACTTTGTACAGATAAAAAAATAAACCAATTAATCACAAAGACATATTGTCAAAATAAAAGCCATGAGTCATGACCAAATATGGTAAACTCATGACTAATGGCTTTTGTTACAGCCACATGCTAGTACTTGTAGTTGAATGCATGCATGCTAAGTTTATATCCTGAGGGATACAGATCAGGGCGTGTTCAGTTTGCATTCTGGACAAAGTGCTACCAAGTTACATGTCAGCTTCTAGAGAGTAGACCTAATCATATGAAAATCTGGTTTTACAGACATGCAAGGTCGTGCACCTTTAAAAAGAAAGAAAGCATATAGCATTAATTGCCTATTGCAGTCAAGTGAATATCCGGGTCCAAAAAAACACGTGTTATGAGACCGGCTTATGTGTGAATTATTTACTTATTACCCCTGTACCTTAATAGTTCAGCGCATAATACATGTAATAATCGTGTGTGGGGAAAGAAGGTGGTAGGCTTGTATATAGGAAGTATCACCAGAGATCACACGAAAAGGTTTGTCTTCTTTTAGACCTATGTAATAATTGTTCACAAAACAATTCGATATTCAACTAGTAAAAAGGCAGCAAAGAAAAGGGATGCACGCAGCAGTTGAGATGAATACTTGCGCAGGTGCGAATGTATTTTAATCCCACACAGAGAATGAAAAACGAGATCTGACTACGAGTTTATTAGACCGTCATGGATGAACTTCAATCTGGTGTTTGCGCTTCCTCCCTTCCTCGCCGGTACATCTACATAAAATATTTCAAATATAAAGTGCTTACCCCATGGCCACGGATGTTGCAATTATGTACGGGCCCTCAGAAGTAACCGTATATTCCGTATTGTTCAATAAAAAGGATTTTAATCCAATCGATGGCCATTTTCTCATAGAGTTATAATGTATCACGAGTACAATACACCTCCCAACCGATAGGGTCACGTAGTTGAAAGCATATGGAGAAAACGGCCACCGATCAGATTTAAATGCTTTTTGTTGAACAATACGTAATATACGGGTACTTCTGAGGGCCCGTACATAATTGTAACATCCGTGGCCATGTGGTAAGCACTTTACATTTGACATCTGAAAGTTTATGTAGATGTACGGACTACAAAGGCAGAAAGCGCAAACACTATCTTTAAATTCATCCGTGACTGTCATATAATATATGACAGTCACGGAGTGTATCACACAAGGCTACTCTGTCTTTATGCGATTATCTCACCAGGATTTATATGTTGGTTATCGGCCGGGCGGGTAGCGGTAGGCTATTCTATAGAGCTGCAGTAATATCCTACCTGGTTTTTCAGCGTCAGGCTCTGTAGGTGAAGCTCGGTGTGACTTTCAGCGTCCGTGTCTGCAACACAAAGTCCTGCGCGACAACACTTTCACAACAACAAAACGCAACTACTGTGCAAGTTTCTCTTGTCGTTCCGCCTTCCTCCTTCGCGTCTCTCTCGTCCAGGCTATGCTGATACCTGTTCAGTCATGCGGTCCAGCTGTGACTGACTGTCCAGGTGGCAGGTTCAGGCGTGGCTGAGACTAAATGATGACTGATCTGATGGACGACGTCTAGTATCTTTGATAACTTCCTCCAATTTGGTCACTTCACAGGTAGGCAGTGTTGCCAGATTCAGCGAGAGAAATAAGCAACCAGGTATATGAGCAATCTTTAAACATATACATTGGCTATTTGAAAATAGCAGCTCTACAAGCACAAAACTCGTCGCGATGTGACGCATTGTGAGCTTGTAGATCTGCTATTTTTTTTAAAGAATCTTAAAAACAATTTGACATTTTAACAACACAAATTTTGTACGGGGGTCGTGGCAGAAAATATTTTCAGATGGGGGTCCGTGGACATGTG